>NC_045438.1:82491380-82522981 GCF_002776525.5 Piliocolobus tephrosceles | reverse complement strand
GGGCGCGGTGGCTCAAGCCTGTAATCCCAGCACTTTGGGAGGCCGAGATGGGCGGATCACCAGGTCAGGAGATGGAGACCATCCTGGCCTACCCGGTGAAACCCCGTCTCTACTAAAAAATACAAAAAACTAGCCGGGCGAGATGGCAGGCGCCTGTAGTCCCAGCTACTCAGGAGGCTGAGGCAGGAGAATGGCGTAAACCCAGGAGGCAGAGCTTGCAGTGAGCCAAGATTGCGCCACTGCACTCCAGCCTGGGTGACAGAGCGAGACTCCGTCTCAAAAATAAAAATAAAAAATAAAAAATAAATACAAAAAAAAACTAGCCGGGTGAGGTGGTGGGCGCCTGTAGTCCCAGCTGCTCCAGAGGCTGAAGCAGGAGAATGGTGTGAACCCGGGAGGCGGAGCTTGCAGTGAGCTGAGATCCGGCCACTGCACTCCAGCTTGGGCGACAGAGGGAGACTCCGTCTCCCAAAAAAAAAAAAAAAAGAAAAGCTCATACCAACAGTGTTTTCCCCCCAAGTCTTCATTTCTTATTTCCTCATTCAAGGACCAGATTATATATCATTCTTCCAAGAAAGCCAAAGTGTATTTATTGTACAGATGAAGACTAATAAATTAAACATTGGATACAAGAAATGTCCTGTTGGCCGGGCACAGTGCTCACGCCTGTAATCCCAGCACTTTGCGAGGCTGAGGCAGGCAGATCACGAGGTCAAGAGATTGAGACCATCCTGGCCAACATGGTGAAACCCCGTCTCTACTAAAAATATAAAAATCAGCTGGGCGTGGTGGTGGGTGCCTGTAGTCCTGGCTACTTAGGAGGCTGAGGCAGGAGAATCAGTTGAACCCAGGAGGGAGGCGGAGGTTGGAGTGAGCAGAGGTCATGCCACTGCACTCCAGCCTGGTGATAGAGCGGGACTCCGTCTCAAAAAAAAAAAAAAAAAGAAGAAGAAGAAGAAAGAAATGTCCTATTAGCATACAGAATATTAATCATTTTTAGAGCGAAAGTTTTAAAAATCTTCTCAATTTTAAAACCCCTGACACTCAGTTTTGCTGCCTCTTTTGACTATGCCTCACAAACCATATTTTACTATCACTTTAAAAGTCACAATAAAACCCAGCTCTAACACAGCTCTTCGTATACTAATTCAGATAAATTCATAGAATTTGGAAGGGATACTGCAGCTCTTCTAATCCACTCCTTCAGCTGCTCTAATAAGCAAGGAATCTTTCCCATTAGAGGTGGATGCTATAAGAACCTCAGTTAAACCTCATTTACTCTGCTGTATATGCATGTCTTGCCACATGATACAATCCTTGAGAGCACTGGGGACATATCCTGACCATCTTTCCAGGTCTGTTCTGATGGCCAAGATTTAAGAGAAAACTAGTAAACGCTCATTAAACTGAGCTAGATAAATGGATTCTGCTGTGACTCTTTCTATAAAACACTACTATTTATCTCTCTCCTTTCTGTATTTCTGTTTTCCCTTTTCAGCTCAGACTCCCTTACATCCCAGGCGACAGTAGGTTCTATCACCTCAAGGAGAAATGTGAATAATAAAATTGCTACTCACGGGAGGACATCAGGATGGTTACCGATGAGTTTGCTCATCGACACACAGAGCCGTTCATGCAGATCATGGTTGATTTGGCCTCCAGCTTTAATGGCTTCGGCATTCCTTTCCAGCAAATCCAAAAGGAGAGGGCGAAGCTGGCGACCAACCAGCACAGTACAGTCCTTATCCAAAAGCAACTGTGCTAAGGTACTCAGGACACACTGGCGATCTTGAGATGTCCACACCTGAGAAAGGCAAAACAAAACATCTTTCATTTCTTTTTTTGGAGACAGAGTCCTGCTCCATCTCCCAGGCTGGAGTGCAGTGGCGCGATTTTGGCTCACTGCAACCTCCACCTCCCAGGTTCAAGTGATTCTCAGGCCTTAGCCTCCCATGAGTAGCTGGGATTACAGGCACCTACCATATCAGGCTAAGTTTTGTATTTTTTTCTTCTTTTTTTAGTAGAGACGGGGATTTCACCATGTTGGCCAGGCTGGTCTCAAACTCCTGACCACAGGTGATCCAACTGCCTCGGCCTCGCAAAGTGCTGGGATTACAGGCATGAGTCACCATGCCTGGCCCAAAATATCTATGTAAATAATACTCATCTGCACTGTTGTAGAAAAGCAGAGAAGAGTCCTGGGGTGGAACTAAAATGTACAATTTCCAGACTTCATAAGTGAGATTCTATTATAAAATACAGTAGAAATTTTTTTCAATAGAGGATTAGAGTTAATATAAAGGTTGTTACCAGTAAGTTTCAGTACACTGGAGTTTGAGGTACAGGGACTAATACCTGGATTCCATTTAAAAGCTACACGACTTCTCTGAAAAATAATCTATATGCTGGGGTTTCAACAATCTCCAGGGAATCCAAAACCCCAAAATTCCCCCAGCTCTTTTAACTCTTGGAAGAAAAAAATTGAATTCTGCAGTTAGTAGACAAAACTTCCAACTCCTGAGGAAAGGACAGAGGTAAAAAATTAATTCCTGGGAGTGAATGAGGATATCCCTATCAAGCTGATCAAGGCATCAGCCTCTAATAAACAAACAAAAAACAGATCCAAAGTAGACAGCAACACTTTGATGTGGGAGATGAAATAGAATACAAAATTCTAGTGCCCGGGTTCAGAATGTAGGTAAGCACAGAAAGGAAAACTGAAAACTGTATAAAAGGCATTATATTGCTAGTGTATATACAGGTCTGCACAACCCTTTCTGCTCAGCAACGTAACAGCAGTTTTAAAACGGGGAAGGGCCAGGCGCGGTGGCTCAAGCCTGTAATCCCAGCACTTTGGGAGGCCGAGAGGGGCGGATCACGAGGTCAGGAGATCGAGACCATCCAGGCTAACTCGGTGAAACCCCGTCTCTACTAAAAAATACAAAAAACTAGCTGGGCGAGGTGGCAATCGCCTGTAGTACCAGCTACACGGGAGGCTGAGGCAGGAGAATGGCGTACACCTGGGAGGCGGGGCTTGCAGTGAGCTAAGATCCGGCCACTGCACTCCAGCCTGGGCAAAAGAGCGAGAGTCCCTCTCAAAAAAAAAAGAAAAAAGAAACCAAGGGTCACTTTTATCTTTGCTCCTCTACAAGTAAAGTGTCCTCTGGCAATTTTTAAGATGTTATTACTTGTTTCTTAGCAACTTGATGTGGCTTGGTGTGGTTTTGTGTTTATCAGATTTAAGATTACAAGTTTTTGGGATCTATGAATTATTTTTCATCAACTTTAGAAATTTTGAGATTATCTTTTTATATTTCTACTATTTCTCTTCTCTCCCTCCTCCTGTAACTCCAATTCACATACAGTAGACTAGTTGATAATGCCTCCTCACAGACCACTGAAGCATTTTTATTCTGGCTTTTTCCCAACCTGTCTGTTTAAGCCTAGATAATTTCTATTGCCGTATCTTGTAATTCAACGTTCATTTCTTGTGAACTGTTTAATCTTTGACAAGGCCTATCCAGTAAAATATTCATTGCTAAGATTGTATTTTTTGGTTTCACTTGGTTTTTTTCATAGCTTAAATTTCTCTCATTATGTTTATGTCTCCCTTCAAGTCCCTGCACATACAATTACTTTTTTTTCATGTTTTTTGAGAGTGATGGGGTCTCACTTTGTTGCCCAGGCTCAGACTGAGCACAGACTCCTGGCCTGAAGTGGTTCCTCTTGGCCCAGCCTATAATCACTTTTTTCTTTTTCTGAACATTCATATCATCATTGTATAATCACTTTTTTTTTTTTTTTTTTTGAGACGGAGTCTTGCTGTGTCTCCTGGGCTGGAGTGCAGTGGCCGGATCTCAGCTCACTGCAAGCTCCGCCTCCTGGGTTCACGCCATTCTCCTGCCTCAGCCTCCAGAGTAGCTGGGACTACAGGCGCCCGCCACCTCGCCCGGCTAGTTTTTTGGTATTTTTAGTAGAGACGGGGTTTCACCGTGTTAGCCAGGATGGTCTCCATCTCCTGACCTTGTGATCCGCCCATCTCGGCCTCCCAAAGTGCTGGGATTACAGGCTTGAGCCACCGCGCCCGGCTTGAAACTTTTTCATATGGATTTTTTTCCTGTTTTTCTAGTTGTTTTGGCAACAGGGCTAATCCAGTACCAGTTACTGTATCATGAACAAAAGAAGTATGTATATTTTACTCTTTCCTGTTACAGCACTAAACTTCATATATATTTAAACCTTTGTATTTCATCTTCCCAGATTTATAGAGAAAAGACTATATATACAAGACTGAACATAGTGGCTCAGCACTTTGGGAGGCCAAGGCAGGCGGATGACTTGAGCCCAGGAGTTCCATACCAGCCTGGGCAACATGGCAGAACCACATCTCTACCAAAAAATACAAAAGTTAGCCAGGTGTGGCTGGGGGCAGTGACTCACTCCTATAATCCCAGAATTTTGGGAGGCCAAGGCGGGTGGATCACTTAAGGTAAGAAGTTCAAGACCAGCCTGACCAACATAGTGAAACACAATCTCTACTAAAGGTACAAAAATTAGCTGGACATTGTGGCACATACCTATAGTCCCAGCTACTCGGGAGGCTGAGGCAGGAGAATCACTTGAACCCAGGAAGCAGAGGGTGCAGTGAGTCAAGATCATGCCACCGCACTCAAGCCTGGGTGCCAGAGCAAGACTCCCTCTCGAAAAAATAAAATAAGGCCGGGCTTGGTGGCTTAAGCCTGTAATCCCAGCACTTTGGGAGGCCGAGACGGGTGGATCACGAGGTCAGGAGATCGAGACCATCCTGGCTAACCCGGTGAAACCCCGTCTCTACTAAAAAAAAAAACAAATACAAAAAAAAACAAAAACAAAAAAACTAGCCGGACGAGATGGCGGGCACCTGTAGTCCCAGCTACTCGGGAGGCTGAGGCAGGAGAATGGCCTAAACCCAGGAGGCGGAGCTTGCAGTGAGCTGAGATCCGGCCACTGCACTCCAGCCTGGGTGACAGAGCGAGACTCCGTCTCAAAAAAAAAAAAAAAAGAAAAAGAAAAAATAAAATTAAATAAAATTAAATTAAAAAATAAAATAAAATAAAAAATTAGCCAGGCTTGGTGGTGTGTACCTGTAGTCCCTGCTACTCATGAGGCTAGAGTTGGGGGAAATTACCTGAGCCTGGAAGGTAGAGGCTGCAGTGAGCCATGATCGTACCACTATACCCCAGCCTAGGCAACAGAGTGAAACTGTTTCATTTAAAAAAAAAAAAAAAAAATTAAATTTGGAAGATTATATATCAAAACATTAATATGGGCAGTCCCTGACTGAATGTTTTTCTTACATGTATTAGTTTCCTAGAACTGTGGTAACAAAGTATCACAAACTGACTTAAAAAAAAACAAGGCCAGGTACAGTGGCTCAAGCCTGTAATCCCAGCACTTTGGGAGGCTGAGGTGGGTGGGTCACTTGAGGTCAGGAGTTCGAGACCAGCCTGAGCAATATGGTGAAACTCCGTCTCTACGAAAAATACAAAAATTAGCCGGGCATGGTGGCGGGTGCCTGTAGTCCCAGCTACTCAAGAGGCTGAGGCAGAAGAATCGCTTGAACCCGGGAGGCAGAGGGTGCAATGAACTGAGATCATGCCACTGTACTTCAGCCTGGGCAACACAGTGAGACTCACTTTGTCTCAAAAAAAACAAAACAACAAAAAACAAACTAAAAAAATACAAATCTATTGTCTCACAATTCTAAAGTCTGGAAGTCCAAGATCAGGGTGTCAGCAAGGCCACATTCCTTTGAAACCTATAAGGGAGAATCCCTCCTTGCCTCTTCCTAGCTTCTGGTTGTCATCATCAATCCCTGCTATTCCTTGTCTTGCAGCTTTATTACTCCAATATGTGTTTCTGTCATCGCCATATGGCCATCTTCCCTTTATGTCTTTCTCTCCTCTTTTTATAAGAACAGTCATATTGGGCTGGACGTGGTGGCTCATGGCTGTAATTCCAGCACTCTAGGAGGCTGAGGTGGGCAGATCACTTGAGGTTGGGAGTTCGAGACCAGCCTGGCCAATATAGTGAAACCCCATTTCCACTAAAAATACAAAAATTAGCTGTGCATGGTGGCACACGCCTATAATCCCAGCTGCTGAGGCAGGAGAATCACTAGAACCAAAGAGGCGGAGGTTGCAATGAGCCGCGATTGCACCACTGCACTCCAGCCTGGGCAAAAGAGAAACATATTGGATTAAGGCCCTATCTAATTATCTCATCTTGACTTTATTATATCTGCAAAGACCTCATTTCCAAATAGGGTCATATTCAGGTATTACAGGCTAGGACTTCTACATATATTTTCGGCAGACACAATTTAACCCACAATACTGGTGGTGCTCTCCTGAATTTTCCAAGTATTCTGCATGAATACTACTAGTTAATGCAGTTTAAAAAAAATAACAAATGTTGTGCTAAAACCCATGAAAGGGTAAATGCCAGGCCGGCAAGAAAAGGGACCAGCTAGGCTAGGATACCTGTGAGTATCTGGGGGATGGGTGGGGGTTATAGGAAAACTACATTATCGGCTTTCTCCTTCTGTTAAGCCCAGGGGCCTTTCTAGTCAAAGCATTTGTGACCATGTCAGTTGGCTTGCTATTGTAGGAAATAAAAACAGAACAATGAATGCTAACGGATTTACTTTTTTTTTTTTTTGAGATAGAGTCTCACTCTGTCGCCAGGCTGGAGTACAGTGGTACGATGTCGGTTCACTACAACCTCCGCCTCCCTCCCAGGTTCAACCGATTCTCCTACCTCAGTCTCCCAAGTAGCCTGGACTACAGGAGTGTGCCACCACACCCAGCTAATTTTTGTATTTTTAGTAGAGATGGGATTTCACCATGTTGGCCAGGATGGTCTCAGTATCTTGACCTCGTGATCCACCCACCTCGGCCTCCCAAAGTGCTGCGATTATAGGTGGGAGCCACTGCAAGCAGCCAGGATTTACTTCCTAAACCTGTGATTATTCCTGAAACATTCTTAGGAAATCCTGCCTTTCTCCTTGGGAGACTGGGGCTCACTGGAAAAGGGAAAGGACTGCATTCCTTCTGGCTACACCTTTGTATTTTCTTACTTCTGTTAATATTGTGACGCTTAAATGGGTTTTATTTAGGTGGCTGGGATACAAGCAAGTATGAGGAAAGCAGAACAATGATGACTTAACAAATACAAGAAATTTTTTTTTTTTTCCTGAGATAGGAATCTTGCTCTGTTGCCTAGGCTAGAGTGCAGTAGCCTGATCTCAGCTTATTGCAACCTCCGCCTCCTGGGTTCAAGCAATTCTCCTGCCTCAGCCTCCTGAGTAGCTGGGATTACAGGCATGCACCACCACGCCTGGCTAATTTTTGTATTTTCAGAGAGACGGGGTTTCACTATGTTGGCCAGGCTGGTCTCGAACTCCTGACCCCGTGACTCACCCACCTTGGCCTCCCAAAGTGCTGGGGTTACGGGCGTGAGCCACCGCGCCCAGCCAAGAAAAAACGTTTTTATCGGTCGGGTGTGGTTACTTATGCCTACAATCCTAGCACTTTGGGAGGCCGAGGCACGTGGATTGTCTGAGCTCAGCCACCATGCCTGGCCAAGAAAAAACATTTTTAAGGTGGCTCAGCTATTCTCTTCCCACCAAAAATACCAAACAATTCCGTTCCTTAGATATAACAAATTCATCAATTCCCCAATTAGCCAACAAAAATAGAAGAGGAAAAAAACACTTCTTATTTGTATGTCTGTATGCTTAATGTATTGAGCTTTTTACTATTTTGAGTAATGAAACTACTACATTGTCATATTCAACTGCTAACTGATCAGTTAGCCCTTCTCAAAGCAGAGTTAATTAAAAGGATAAGGCAGGTTTTTCTACCTCAGTGTTATTATTTATAATTACATGTATCAGCTGAAATGTGTATTTTCAGCTAAAGAGAAACAATTCCTAAACTACTCTATAAAACCTAAGCAATTAGGCTGGGTGCGATGGCTCACACCTGCAATCCCAACACTTTGGTAGGCCAAGGTGGGAGCATGGCTTGAGCCCAGGAGTTCAAGACCAGCCTGGGCAACATAGTGAGATGGAGTTTCGTTGTTGCTGCCCAGACTGGAGTGCAATGGTGCAATCTCGGCTCACCACATCCTCTGCCTCCTGGGTTCAAGACATTCTCCTGCCTCAGCCACTCCAGTAGCTGGGATTACAGCATGCGCCACCACGCCTGGCTAATTTCGTATCTTTAGTAGAGAAGGGGTTTCTCCATGTTGGTCAGGCTGGTCTCAAACTACCAACCTCAGGTGATCTGCCCACCTTGGCCTCCCAAAGTCTGGTACAGGCGTGAGCCACCGTGCCTGGCCACAAAATTTTTTTAGAAATTAGCCAAGCAAAGCTGGGCGCAGTGGCTCATGCCTGTAATCCCAGCACTTCGGGAGGCGGAGGCGAGAGGATCACATGAGGTCAGGAGTTTGAAAACAGCCTGGCCAACATGACAAAACCCCATCTCTACTAAAAATACAAAAAGTTAGCCGGGCATGGTGCCAGGTGCCTGTAATCCCAGCTACTTGGGAGGCTGAGGCAGAAGAATTGCTTGAACCCAGGAGGCAGAGGTTGAAGTGAGCCAAGATCACACCATTGCACTCCAGCCTGGGTGACAGAGCAAGACTCTGTCTCAAAAAAAAAAAAAAAAAAAAAGGAAATTAGGCAGGTATGGTATTGTGCACCTGTTGTCCCAGCTACTCAGAAGGCTGAGGTGGGAAGACCATTTGAGCCCAGGAGGTCAAGGCTGAAGTGAGCTATGATTGCATCACCGTACTCTAGCCCGGGCCATAAAGGGAGACCCTGTCTCGGACAGGGAAAGCATTAAAGCATCACCACTGTCATCATTTGCTTAAAACACTGAAAGTTAAAGGTATGTTCTTCCAAAAATAAGTAAGTATGCCTGCAATCCCAGCATTTTGGGTGGCCAAGGTGGGAGGACTGCTTGAGCCTAGGAGTTTGAGACCAGCCTGGGCAACACAGCAAGACTTTGTTTCTACTTAAGATTAAAAAAAAAAAAATTTAGCCAGACATATAGCCAACTATATGCTTATAGTTTCAGCTACTGGAGGGGATGGGGAGGGTCCTGAAGTAAGATGATCAGTTGAACCTAGGATGGCAAGGCCACTGCTCTCCAGACCCTGTCTTAAAAAATAAAAAAGAAAGTGTAAACCAAAAATAAAATTATAAGCCCCCCAACCAACTGAATGAAGGTGAATCCTTCTCCTCTCAGCCAAGAGTGTTCTAAAGTAAACCTGAAACACTAGTTCATGCCATGCTGGGAATGGGTGGTCAGACACGCCTCATTATACACTCTTCCTTTTGGAATTCTGGCACAGCTGACCAGCATTAACATTAAAACAGAGACCTTAGGACTGACAAAACAGACTTGTAGCAATTAAGATACCAATATGACAGAGAGCAAACCCTGAAAGAAGTATTTCAGGAGTATTTTAATCCCCCCTCCTTTTTTTTTTTTTTCGGTAGAGACAGAGTCTCTCTGCTATGTTGCTCAAGCTGCTCTCAAACTCCTGGGTTCAAACAATTCTCCTCCTTCAGCCTCCAACAGTGCTGTGATAACAGGCATAAGCCACCATGTCTGGCCCAAAATATACAGCTTTGACGTATTTTGAAATGGCCCTGAAAAGCTGTCTCTTTAAGTCTCATAAGAAACATTTAACATTTACAGTGCTCGGCTTCAGACAGACATTGGGGGTGTTGAGGTCTAGTGGGCAGAGAAGACTCTTGGCCAGACAGATGGCTTCTCGTGGCAGGATGCGAGGGCCTCCATGCGCTGGAGATCTCTCCAGCACCAGGAGCAGCTGCCGGACAGCAAGGAGCTGCAGCCTATGGCCAGTCATCAGGAGATCTCTGCCAGGACCCTGGGTTCTCTGTGCAGACAGTTCCAAAGGAAGCTGCTCCTAAGAGCTGTCAACCTCAACCTCTGGGCAGGCACCTCCTGGAAACCCCTAGAAACCAGAGTCAGGGCAGCAAGAGACTCCAGGTTGTAGCTCGCTCAGCTAAGAGCACCCAGCTACGTCACAGAGAATCCAGAAGTCCTGCCAAAGTAGCACCAAGTGGCTGGTGGAGACCCAGGTGAAGGCCAGGAGGAAAAAAGGGTTAAAAAAGGGAGGGCAGTGGCTCCCCAACTTGCAGCCTGAGCCAGAAGAGTATTCGGCTGTCCGGAGCTGCCCCTGACCACTCAGCCACAGACCCCCATGCATCACCACCTCTCTACCTGAACGGGCTCACATGCCCACCCTCTACGGCAGTGGAGGCAGGAGGCTGCCTTCCAGAGCCCCTGCTCCTCGACAGAGCTCCTCTGCTCTCCTAGCAAGTCTGATAGTGACCTAGAGGCTATGGGGGGCAGGAATTCAGCATCTCCAGAAGCTGTCCCAAGAGCTGGATGAAGCCATTATGGCGGAAGAGAGTGGTGAAATGACACTCTCATTCATGATTGAGGAAGTGCCCTACAGGAAACAAGCCCTGTCTGACCGCCAAAGCTTCATACCCAAGAATGTCTGTGCTTCCCCATGAGCTTCCTGGCGGAAGCTCCCAGGAGTCATCAGTACCCCTGAGCCGCTGCTAACAAAGACCTGACTAGCAAGGGGCCCAGAGTCCCCCTGTTCCAGCCACATCTGGACCCATCAGTGACTGCCTGCCACAGACTGAGCGTGTCTTGGGGAGACCTTGCAGAGGTGGGGAGACCCCCAAGGGGACTCTTGGGCTTAGAAATTCATCGTATACTTGACCTCGTGCCTGGTATTTGCTTCATCTACAATGTGAAGAGCCGGCATCAGATGTTTGAGAGCTCTGAACTGTGTACCCACGTGCTTGGTTTTTGGGGAGTCATCCACAAAGTCACTCGCCCACTGTGTTTCCAGTGCCAAGGCTCTTGGGAACACCACTCTCAGCCCTGCTTTCCCTACCAAGGCTCTGAAGGAAGGCAGAGGAGATAGATCCAGGCTTAAACCCTGGGCTCACAGGTACCTATTTATATGCTCTGGCAGAGCACTGTGGGTGTGCCAGGAGGGGTAGCCCTGTTCAAGAGCAATTCCTGCCCTTTGTAAATTATTTAAGAAACCTGCTTTGTCCTTTTATTAGAAAGAAACCAGAGAGCATTGATTTCTTATAATAAAGACTAGATAACACTGCTTTCTCATAATAAAGACTGTTTGTGGCTGGGCACAGTGGCTCACGCCTGTAATCCCAGCACTTTGGGAGGCCGAAGCTGGTGGATCACCCGAGGTCAGGAGTTCAAGACCAGCCTGGCTAACATGGTGAAACCCCATCTCTACTAAAAATACAAAAATTAGTCAGGTGCAGTGGCAGGCGCCTGTAATCCCAGCTACTCGGGAGGCTGAGGCAGGAGAACTGCTTGAACCCGGGAGGCAGAGGTTGCAGTGAGTTGCGATCGCGTCACTGCAGCCCAGCCTAGGTGTCAGAGCAAGACTTCGTCTCCGTCTGGGGGTGGGGGGGAAGGAGACTACATTTGGGAAAAAAAAAACATTTACAGGCTAGGCTTATAATCCCAGCACTTTGGGAGGCTGAGGTAAGTGGATCACTTGAGCCCAGGAGTTCCAGACCAGCCTGGACAACAGAGTAAGATCCTATCACTTTAAAAAATAATTAAAAAAAAATTTTTTAAAGAAACATTTGCAAACTATTATCTCTGAAACCTGTTACCTGGAGGCTTCATTTGCATAATGTGAACCTTGGTCTCCACAACCCTTTTTTTTTTTTACCCTCCTCAGATGGAGTCTCGCTCTGTTGCCCAGGCTGGAGTGCAGTGGTGCAATCTGGGCTCACTGCAAACTCCGCCTCCCAGGTTCCCGCCATTCTCCTGCCTCAGCCTCCAGAGTAGCTGGGACTACAGGCACCCACCACCACGCCCGGCTAATTTTTTATATTTTTAGTAGAGACGGGGTTTCACCATGTTAGCCAGGATGATCTCGATCTCCTGACCTTGTGATCCACCTGCCTTGGTCTTCCAAAGTGCGGGGATTACAGGTGTGAGCCACTGCACCTGGCCTCCACACCCCTATCTTAACCCAGACACTCCATTCTATTGATTCCAGGGATTTAAATAAACTCTCAACCGATTGCCAGTCAGCAAATCTTTGAATCCACCTGTGACTTGGAAGACCGCCCCTCTCACCCTTCAAGTTGTCCCAGCTTTCCAGATCAAACCAATGTACGTCTTACATGTACTGATTGATGTCTTAGGTCTTCCTAAAATGTATAAAACCAAGCGGTAACCCGATCACCTTGGGCGTATGTTCTCGGGATCTCCTGGGGCTGTGTCATGAGCCATGGTCACTCACACTTAGCTCAGAATAAATCTCTTAAAAAAGGCCGGGCGTGGTGGCTCAAGCCTGTAATCCCAGCACTTTGGGAGGCCGAGACGGGCGGATCACAAGGTCAGGAGATCGAGACCATCCTGGCTAACACGGTGAAACCCCGTCTCTACTAAAATACAAAAAACTAGCCGGGCGAGATGGCGGGTGCCTGTAGTCCCAGCTACTCGGGAGGCTGAGGCAGGAGAATGGCGTGAACCCGGGAGACGGAGCTTGCAGTAAGCTGAGATCCGGCCACTGCACTCCAGCCTGGGCGACAGAGCGAGACTCCATCTCAAAAAAAAAAAAAAAAAAAAAAAATCTCTTAAAAAAACAGTTTGACACTTTCCATCGACAAAACTATCACAAATTGTGAGTACATTAATCTGTTCAATAAACATTTACTGCCTACTGCATATCAGACACTATTGGACACTACAGCTACACAGTCCCCTTCTCTGGACATTCAATCAACTACTGATAGTTAGTTGAAACAAAGGTTAAGAGGAAGAAGAAAAGGTAAAGTCAGAAAAGTCTTCCTGGGGAAAACCATTTCAAAAGCAGTCTTCCAGAACAAACAAGTTAACTGAGCAGGGCACAGAAGAGAGATGCAGCCTTCTAAGGAAAGGAAATGCAAAGTCAATGAGGCAAGTAATGGCAAGGAATGACCGAGACAATAAATAACAACAGAAGTTAACAATGGGAGGTGACTCCAGTCAACAACAGTAGAGGGTAACAACCTGCGGTCATTGCAAGCAGCTTAGTGTTGCTGAAATAGCAAGCCCTGAGCAGAGACTAAACAACCAGGCTGGGGCAGGATTTCTTTCCTAATTTTGCACCACTGCCATTTACGATGAATAACAATGTTGTAGGGGGTTGTCCCATACATAACAGAATGCTTGGCGGCATCCCTGGCCTTGATGCACTAGATGCTAGTAGCGCCCCATAAGGAACAGTTGTGATAACCATAAAGGTCTCCAGATTTGTCCCTGGGAGCAAAATTGGCCCCACTCCCCAGAACAACTGGGCTGGAGATACATCAAAAAAATACTTCAGGGCAGGGCACCGTGGCTCGCGCCTGTAATACCAGCACTTTGGGAGGCTGAGGCGGGTGGATCATCTGAGGTCAGGAGTTTGAGACCAGCCTGACCCACACAGTGAAACCCTGTCTCTACTAAAAATGCAAAATATTAGCCAGGCATGGTGGCGGCGCAAGCTTGTAATCCCAGCTGCTCCGGAGGCTGAGACAGAAGAATCGCTTGAACCCGGGAGGTGGAGGTTGCAGTGAGCTGAGATGGTGGGCCATTGCACTCCAGTCAGGACGACAGAGCGGGACTCTGTCTCAAAAAAATATATATATTAATTAGCCACACCTGGGACCCAAGTACCTGGGACCATACACACTTGCTCCGTGGCTCACGCCTGTAATCCCAGCACTTTGGGAGGCCGAGGCGGGCGGATCACGAGGTCAAAAGATCGAGACCACCCTGGCCAACATGGTGAAACCCCGTCTCTACCGAAAATACAAAAATTAGCTGGGCGTGGTAGCGTGCGCCTGTAATCCCAGCTACTCGGGAGGCTGAGGCAGGAGAATCGCTTGAACCCGGGAGGCGGAGGGTGCAGTGAGCCGAGATCGCGCCACTGCACTCCAGCCTGGCAACAGAGCGAGACTCTGTATCAAAAAAAAAAAAAAAAAAAAAAAAAGAGTCTTCAACTCAGGTAGGAGTCAATGAGAAGGTTCTTAAAAGCCCGAAGACCCATTTCCCTGAAAACTCTAGTTAACCTCATAATTCGTACAGTTAGTTAGCATTCGCTGTCTTGCTTTGTCCTTCAGCTGTTTTAAGTGTTTACGAACTGTCTCCAAAAATAGATGCAAATTTCCCTCATGGCAGACATCGTAACGAATTTATCCACTTTCTCACAGCGCCACACCGTTCCTTATGCACAGCAGGAATGCAATCAATATTTGTCAGTGATTCACCCAAACTAACAGGAGTGGCTGGACTACGCACACTTAGGTAATACGTACATTTGTCAAAACGGCAGAAACGCAACCTCAATTTCAGAAAAACAAACCACATTCCTTTCGGAAGGCCACCTCTGCCACAAGCAGCCAAAGCGCATGCATAGGGGTGAGAGGCGGTGGGAAGAGTACTGGAAGGCTCCTCCAGATAAAAACAAAAGACTCCTTCCAATCGCCTCAAACACGCTCGGAAACCTCCATGACCTGCGCCAGCCCAGAGGTGGGAGCCAGCTTGACCGGAGGCCGCACCACTCTCCCCTTAAAGCGGCGAGTCTCGGCAGGGGAGCGCAGGAAGCTTACTAGTGGGGCGACCCAGTCGGTCCGGCGCTTTCCCTCTCCCTTCACGTCTTACCTGCTTGGCCAAGAACCTGCCCAACTCACTGCGGCTCTTCTCGTTCTTGGCTGCGATTAACCGCAGCGGCGCGGCTGCCACCTCCAACAAAAAGTGCTCCATGACCCACGGCCCTCACCCCGAGCGGCCACCTGCGCTCCCTACTTCGCGGCCAGCGTCCCCAAGCCGCCGAGGTCCCAGAGCCCGAGCAGCCACCAACTACGCCCCCAGGAAAGGCGTCCTCCGCTCCAGCGCGGACACCGGGAGAGCTGCACCACACGTGGGTGAGCACACGGCGTTTGACGTCATCAGCTCGGGACGGCTACGCGGCGCCCTCCCGGCCTCGGCCTCTCAGCGGCGGAAACGCCGGTGTTCGCTGTCCCGCCTTTTCCGGGAGGGAAATGGAAGCAAAAATCTAGTCGGTTTGGATGCATCAGTGATGAGGGCTCGCGAATTCAGCACGTGGCGGGACAGAGAGAAGAGTGCCTTAGGCCGGGGAGGAAAGAGAGGGGGCGTGTGATTCTCAGCCCACCGTGCCTTCCTTCTGCCTGAACACGGAAAGATCACATGTGAGAGAAAAGCTGATTCTCAGCCGGGCGCGGTGGCGCATGTCTTTATCCCAGCACTTTGGGAGGCGGAGGCGGAGGCGGGCAGATCATTTGAGATTAGCAGTTCGAGACCAGCCTGGGCAATATGGTGAAACCCCCTTCTCTACTAAAAATACAAAAATTAGCCGGGCGTGGTGGCGCGCGCCTGTAGTCCCAGCTACTCGGGAGGCTGAGGCAGGAGAATCGCTTGAACCCGGAAGGCGGAAGTTACAAAAGTTAAGCCGAGATCGTGCAACTGCACTCCAGCCGCGCGACAGAGCAGACTTTTCTGTCCCGAAAAAAGAAAAGAAAAGCTGATTCTACCCTTCTTGTTAGCGGTGGCAGTTACCCCGTGCATAGGTAGGGGTCAGCAGTAACCTTAGTTCTTGCCTCCTCAGAAGAAAGAATTCCACGAAGGGCATGAGGCAGAATGAGAGACCTAGGCAAGTTTCAGAGTAGAAAACTTTATCGGCCGGGCGCGGTGGCTCAAGCCTGTAATCCCAGCACTTTGGGAGGCCGAGGCGGGCGGATCACGAGGTCAGGAGATCGAGACCATCCTGGCTAACACGGTGAAACCCCGTCTCTACTAAAAAATACAAAAAACTAGCCGGGCGAGGTGGCGGGCGTCTGGAGTCCCAGCTACTCGGGAGGCTGAGGCAGGAGAATGGCCTAAACCCGGGAGGCGGAGCTTGCAGTGAGCTGGGATCCGGCCACTGCACTCCAGCCTGGGCGACAGAGCGAGACTCCGTCTCAAAAAAAAAAGAAAAGAAAAAGAAAAGTTTATCAAAAAGCTTTAGAACAGGACGGAAAGAAAAGGAGGAAAGTACAACTTGGAAGACGGCCAAGCAGGCGCCTTGAGAAACCAAGTGCGCAGCTTGACCTCTTGACTTGAGGTTTTATATGTTGGCATACTTTCGGGAACTTGCACTGCTTCTCCCCACTCCTGAGATCTTATTGGGAAGCTACTGATCAGTTTCAGGTGTTTTCTATTAGGAGACTGCCTTTCGCTGGCGCCGGTGAACGTTAGAGAAACAGTTAAGAACCGCCTGACCATCATTTGATTGTCGCCCAATAGTCCTGGTGTATGTGGGGTGGGGAGCGCTCGGCTGCTCTGCTCATACCTAACTAGTTAATATTCTGCCCCAGCAATTCCCCTTGTAGGACTCTAGCCTGCGGAAATCCTCACATAAGTGTGACAAAGACACCCCTTGCAGATTTCTTAATACAGTTATTGGAAGAAAATGTTCAATTGGGAATATTAAACTATGGGGTGTAAGTTATAGAATATTCTGGAAGTCATAAAAAAAATAGCGTCCATAACATTAAAAGTGCACTTGTGGGCTGGTCGCAGTGGCTCATGCCTGTAATCACAGCACGACAGGAGGCAGGCAGATCACAAGATAAGGAGTTTGAGATCAGCCTGACCAACATGGTGAAACCCCCTCTCTACTAAAAATACAAAAATTAGCCGGGCGTGGTGGCACATGCCTGTAGTCCCAGCTATTTGGGAGGCTGAGGCAGGAGAATCACTCCAACCCGGGAGGCAGAGGTTGCAGTGAGCCGAGAACGTGCCACTGCACTCCCACCTGGGCAACAGAGTGAGACTCTGTCTCAAAAAACAAAGTACAAAAATTACCCAGGCGTGGTGGCAAGCGCCTGTAATCCCAGCTACGCAGGAGACTGAGGCAGAAGAATCACTTGAACCTGGGAGGCAGAGGTTGCAGTGAGTTGAGATCCCATCATTGCACTCCAGCCTGGGCAACAGAGCGAGATTCTGTCTCAAAATAGTAAAAGAAAAATAATGATGATAAGGAAGGAATAGAGCATATGTAGTATAGATGAAATAAGGTTGACAGTGTATTAGTAATTATTGAAACCAGATATTGGGTAATAGGAGTTTATCATACTCTCCTTTCTTTTTTTTTTTTTTGAGACGGAGTCTCGCTTTGTCACCCACACTGGAGTGCAGTGACACCATCTCAGCTCACTGCAACCTCCACCTCCCGGGTTCAAGCTATTCTCCTGCCTCAACCTCCCGAGTAGCTGGGACTACAGGCATGCACCACCACACCAGCTAATTTTTTCTTTTGTATTTTCAGTAGAGACAGGGTTTCACCATGTTGGCCAGGCTTGTCTCGAACTCCTGACCTCAGGTAATCCACCCCCCTCGACATCCCAAAGTGCTGGAATTACAGAGGTAAGCCACCATGCCCAGCCTATTGTATTCTTTCTACTTTTGTGTGTGTTTGAAATTTTGCACTAAAAAAAATAGTATCTTTGATCCTTTTGTAGTTCATAAGCATGATGATTGGGTTCCACACACATGTGTAATATGTGCCTCCCTCAAACCATGTTATGACCTCAGTATATTACCTGTCTGATATAAAAATATATATATATTTTAGAAACAGGGTCTTACTCTCTCACCCAGGCTAGAGTGTACTGGTGTAATCATAGCTCAGTGTAACCTTGAACCCCTGGGCCCAAGCAATCTTCCTGAGTAGCTAGGACTACAGGAACCTGCTACCACACCCAAATTTTTTTTTTTTTTTTTTTTTTTTTTTTGAGATAGAGCCTCACTCTGTCACCCAGGCTGGAGTGAAGTGGCGATCTTGGCTTACTGCAACCTCTGCCTCCTGGGTTCAAGCAATCCTCCTGCCTCATCCTCTGGAGTCTCTGGAGTAGCTGGGATTACAGGCATGCACCACCATACCTGGCTAATTTTTTGTATTTTTTAGTAGAGACAGGGTTTCACCATGTTGGCCAGGCTGGTCTTGAACTCCTGACTTCAAGTAATCCACCCACCTCGGCCTCCCAAAGTACAGGGATTACAGGCATGCACCACCACGCCCAGCTCTTCTTTTTTTTTTTTTTTTTTAAATAGACAAGGTCTCCCTATGTTGCCCAGGCTGGTCTCCCACTCCTGGGCTCAAACAATCCTCCAGCCTTGGCCTCCCAAAGTGCTGGGATTATAGGCATGAGCCACCATGCCTGGTCTTAAATGTCTTAAGCTCTCGTAAGTCTTACGCTACTTTTTCTGCTGGCAGTGCCCACCCAACAGCCATGAAAATTAGTATTTTTGAAAAAAATTGAGTGTCATGTAAAGAGAACTTGGGTATCAACTTGTAGATGCTACCATTGACCAAAGATGATACAATCTGAGCTTTAGTAAAGATAACAATTATAATGAATCAAAACCTATTAGTTTAGCCCATGAATATATACTAATAATTTTAAACATTTGTTCCCTTTGGAGAGTAATAAGTCAATCTTGAAAGCTGATAAAGGGAGAAATTTAAAAATGTATCCTGCCTCTCATGTGAATTGCACCACTGGGTAACTAAATAGAAGATGATGACAAGTATCTCTTCCTCAGAATAGTCCACCTAATTTTTAAAAAGAATTGCCAGCACAGTGGCTCACACCTGTAATCCCAGCACTTTGGGAGGCCGAGGCAGGCGGATCACAAGGTCAGGAGGTCGAGACCATCCTGGCTAACACGGTGAAACCCCGTCTCTACTAAAAATACAAAAAATTAGCCAGGCATGGTGGTGGACGCCTGTAGTCCCTGCTGCTCAGAAGGCTGAGGCAGGAGAATAGTGTGAACCCGGGAGGCAGAGCTTGCAGTGAGCAGAGATCATGCCACTGCACTCCAGCCTGGGGAACAAAGCAAGACACCGTCTCAAAAAAAAAAAAAAAAAAAAGAATTGACAAAATTAGAATACCACTATTTTGCAATTCCCAAGTAATCCATTAATCTAAGCATTAAGTATCAATGGCTGCTAACATAGCAAAAGGGGCAAAAAAAAAAACAGACTCTAAATGGCTCTTGATGAAAGAGCATAATGCTACCTATAGTCTTACTAAAAGGGTCAAACCTCTGATCCAGCTGTCAATTTTTTTTTTTTTTTTTTGAGATGGAGTCTTGCTCTGTCGCCTAGCCTGGAAGTACAGTGGTGCAATCTCGGCTCACTGTGACCTCCAACTCCTGGGTTCAAGCAATTCTCCTGCCTCGGCCTCCCAAGTAGCTGGGATTACAGGCGTCCACCACCACACCTGGCTAATTTTTGTATTTTCAGTAGAGACAGGGTTTCACCATGTTGGACCAGGCTGGTCTCACACTCCTGGCCTCAAGTGATCTGCCAGCCTCGGCCTCCCAAAGTGCTAGGATTACAGGCTTGAGCCACTGTGCCTGGCCCCAGCTGTCAGTTTTTTAAAATGAAGAAGATAGAATATGTTAAGCTGCACCATGAATTTATAATCAGAAAAACTCAGACTGTAGAAGATTCTACAGATCAAAAGCTCAGGTTTTTAAAGACATAAATTTAAGAAAAAAGTATGGGAGGGGAAACTGTGAATTGTAAGAAATGGCAAAATGATTTAAATGTTTGTGTCCCTCTAAAATTCGTATGTTGAAGGCTTAACACCCCAGTGTGATGGTATTTGGGAGTGAGACCTTTTGGAGGTAATTAGATTTAGATGAGGTTTTGAGGACAGAGTCCTCATAATAGGATTACTGCTCTTATAATGGGAGGGGAAGACTAGAGTCCCTTCTCTCTCTGCCATGGGAGGATACACTAAGAAGGTGGCCATCAACTAAACCAGGAAGGGAGCCCTCACCAGACAATAAATCTGCTGGCTCGTTGATCTTGGATCTCCCAGCCTCCAGAACTGTAAGAAATCTTTGCTTGTTGATTACCTTAAAGAGGTTCAGAACATGCAACCCTGAAACAGACCATTTTGACATATTGATTATTTTGAGGTAAAGAAAAATCAGAACCAGCCAACTCAGTAAAACCTCTTTACCTCCCCAATTGCCTAAAATAAAGTATAAACTTACCCTTTTTTTTTTTTTTTTTTTGAGACAGAGTCTCGCTCTGTCGCCCAGGCTGGAGTGCAGTGGCCGGATCTCAGCTCACTGCAAGCTCCGCCCCCCGGGTTTACGCCATTCTCCTGCCTCAGCCTCCTGAGTAGCTGGGACTACAGGCGCCGCCACCTCGCCCGGCTAGTTTTTTGTATTTTTAGTAGAGACGGGGTTTCACCGTGTTAGCCAGGATGGTCTATGATCTCCTGACCTCGTGATCCGCCCGTCTCGGCCTCCCAAAGTGCTGGGATTACAGGCTTGAGCCACGGCGCCCGTCATTAAACTTACCCTTTTGCAAAGGAAATTTACCCTCATAAAGGAAATTTCTGTTAGTAAAGCTATCTGTACCAGGAAGAAAGCTACTCCAAGACAACTTTTTTCACTTAACAGACTGTTATCTATGTCAATAAATCCACTGAGAAAGTTTATGTTAAGAAAATCAAAAGAAACTTTAGTAAACAGTTTGCAAATTGGGGAGATGCAACCTTGCGTATAAAGCAAACATGTATTCCCAGAGAACAAAGAGAGGGGTTGTGGTTTGGGTGTTTGTTTGTTTGTTTATTTTTGAAACGGAGTCTCGCCCTGTAGCCCAGGCTGGAGTGCAATGGCGGGATGTCGGCTCGCTGCAACTTCCGCCTCCTGGGTTCAAGCGATTCTCCTGCCTCAGCCTTCCGAGTACCTGGGATTACAGGCATGCCTCACCATGCCTGGCCAATTTTGTATTTTTAGTAGAGACGGGGTTTCACCATGTTGTATTTTAGTCTACACTAAAAATACAAAAATTAGCTGGGCGTAGTGGTGTGCGCCTGTAATCCTAGCTACTGAGGAGGCTGAGGCATGAGAATCCCTTGAACCTGGGAGGCAGACATTGCCATGAGCTGCGATCATGGTACTGCACTCCAGCCTGGGGGACAGAGCTAGACTCCATCTCAAAAAAAAATTAGTTTTATTCAGTCTACAGTCTTACTAAGGACTATAGACTGAGGTCTACAGCCCATGGGCTGTCCTTCAGAGTTCAGTCAGACTGCTGCAGCACAGTATTTCAGCCCAGTGTTTATATACCTGTGGTGGAGGTTCAGTATATGCAAAATCACATTAAAGTTTCGGTGCAGGGGTACATCTAGTTATAGATTTCAGAGGCATAACCACCAACCCTATCAGACATTATCTCATGTGTAGGAAAAGGCACTATATTCCTCCTTTCCTTTTTTTTTTTTTTGAGACGGAGTCTTGCTGTGTCGCCCAGGCTGGAGTGCAGTGGCGGTCTCGGCTCACTGCAAGCTCGGCCTCCCGGGTTCACGCCATTCTCCTGCCTCAGCCTCCCCAGTAGCTGGGAGTACAGGCGCCCGCCACCATGCCCGGCTATTTTACTTTATTTTATTTTTGTATTTTTAGTAGAGACGGGGTTTCACCGTGTTAGCCAGGATGGTCTCGATCTCCTGACCTCGTGATCCGCCCTCCTCGGCCTCCCAAAGTGCTGGGATTACAGGCGTGAGCCACCTTGCCCGTCCATATTCCTCCTTTAAGGAATATAGTGACTCAGGCAAGAGATTTTGGGGGCCGTGTGCTCTATCCTGGTTTGCCTTCAAAGCCTCTTTCCAGGGAGCTGCACTTCCTCACAGAGTCAGGGGCTTTGTGAAATTAGATGGCAAGCAGAAATGAGCAAAATGGCTTCTTACCCTTTTTACTTTGTCTCACAATAATTAGAGTACTATGTTTAAATGTCACTTCAATAAATTATTTTCTCTATGGTTACATTTCTCTCTTTACAGTTTAACTTTTTCAAATAATTTTCCATTTTAGAATTTTTTTCTTTCCGATTTAATTCAGTCTTTGAATATGTGAAACAGTTACATGGTTCAAAAGTGAAAGGTTATAAAAAGGCAAACTAAAAAATTAATTAATTTAGTTTTTCTTTTTCTCACCCTGTCTTACGGTGCTGAAAACTCAACACTTTAATTGGGGCCTGGCACAGTGGCTCATACCTGTAATTCCAGTACCTTGGGAGGCCCAGGCATGAGGATCTCTTGAGCCCAGGAGTTCAAGGTCACAGTGAACTACGATTATGCTACTGCACTCCAGCCTGGGTGACTGGCAGAATGTATATCTAACACCCTCCCACACCCAACTTATTTGAGTGAATTATTAGTATGTAAATTAAATCCCAGTGAAGCTCTTATTACAAAAATTAAAGCCAGCCAGATGCAGTGGCTCACGCCTGTAATCCCAGCACTTTGGGAGGCCGAGGCAGGCAGAATACCTGAGGTCAGGAGTTTGAGACTAGCCTGGCCAACATGGTGAAACCCCGTCTCTACTAAAAATACAAAAAAATTAGCCAGGCGTGGTGGCAGGTGCCTGTAATCCCGCTACTTGGGAGGCTGAGGCAGGAGAATCACTTGAACCTGGGAGGTGGAGGTTGCAGTGAGCCAAGACCACCCCATTGCACTCCAGCCTGAGCAACAAGAACGAAACTCCATCTCAAAAAAAAAAAAAGTTAATTAATTAATTAATTATTTTTAAAAAGCCATGCACATTTGCAAATAAAAATATTTAAGTTAGGTGGAGTGGCTTATACCTGTAATTCCAGTACTTTGGAAGGCAGAGGTCAGAGGAGTGCTCGAGGTCAAGAGTTGGAGACCAGTATAGGCAACAACATGGCCAGACCCTGTCTATATTAAAAAAAAAAAAAAAAAGAACGAAAGAAAGAAATTGGCAGGTGTGGTGTTGTGTGCCTGTGGTCCCAGCTACCTGGGAGGCTGAGGTAGGAGGATTGCTTGAACCTAGGAGTTTGAGGATGCAGTGAGCTATGATCACACCACTGCACTCCAGCCGGGACAACAAACTGAGACCTTGTCTCTAAAAAAATAAGAATAAAAATAAAGCCAGGCGCGGTGGCTCACGCCTGTAATCCCAGCACTTTGGGAGGCCAAGGCGGGCGGATTACCTGAGGTCAGGAGTTTGAGACCAGCCTGCCCAACATGGCAAAACCCCATCTCTACTAAAAATACAAAAAATTAGCCGGGCATGGTGGCAGGCCCCTGTAATCCCAGCTATTTGGGAGGCTGAGGCAGGAAAATCGCATGAACCCAGGAGGTGGAGGTTGCAGTGAGCTGAGACCATGCCACTTCACTCCAGCCTGGGTGACAAGAGCGAACCTCTGTCTCAAAAAAAAAAAAAAGAATGAAAATGAATCGGTCCATATGGCAGTTAAGACTAAATGGCGTCAGGCGCAGTGACTCACACCTGTAATCCCAGCATTTTGGGAGACTGAGGCGGGAGGATTGTTTGAGCCCAGGAGTTTGTGACCAGCCTGGGCAACATAGCAAGACCCCATGTCTACAAATAATTTTAAAAATTAGCCAGGGGTGGCCAGGCGTGGGTGGCTCACGCCTGTAGTCTCAGCACTTTGGGAGGCCGAGCTGGGTGGATCACCTGAGGACAGGAGTTCGAGACCAGCCTGGTCAACATGGCGAAACCCTGTCTCTACTAAAAACACAAAGATTAGCTGGGCGTGGTAACACGTTCCTGCAGTCCCAGCCACTCGGGAGACTGAGGCAGGAGAATCACTTGAACCCGGGAGGCAGTGAGCTGAGATCGCACAATTGCATTCCAGCCTGGGCAACAAGAGTGAAACTCCATCTCAGAAAAAAACACAACCAAACAAAACAGCAGGGGTGGTGGTCGCTTACATCTGTGGTCCCAGCTACTCTGGAGACAGAAGTGGGTGGATCTGTCGAACCCTGGAGGTGGAAATTGCAGAGAGCCAAGATCGCGCCACTGCGCTCCATCCTGACCGACAAAGCGAAAAGAAAAAAACAGCTAAATGGACAACCATAAGGAAATGGGTAGGGATGAATATAGGCAGACTATAAGTAGCGAGGAAGGTGGCCTCATTTTCGCACCTATCAATGCGCAGGCTGAGCTCCTGAGGCTAGACCTACCGGCACCCCCCATTACTACAGGTTCTATAAGACAAGTCAGGTATTCCACCCTCTAACAAGCTCTTCTCTCTCCTGCCTCGCTAGACTAGTATCCCCTCCTTAAGGCTCCCAACATCCGAAGCTAAGTTGTTTGTCTGCCTATCATCCAGGAACGCATCTGAGGGCAGGGAACAAATTTATTCATCGTAATCGAGCCCAGCACTTTGTCTAGCACGCAGCTGACAGCAGAATTTTAAGAGTAAAGGATTAAACAAATGGCAGACTTCTCAAGGCTTCCTGTCTCTTTCACTAAAGAGCTTCTCTCAGGCAGGGCCCCTACCTCTACTCAGGTCAGTCACTTCTGTATTGAAGCCCCGCCCCGTCGCCTTCCCAGCCACCTTACACCCCGCCTCTTTCTCTTAAAGCCCTACGGAGATTACTGGAGTTTGGCGCCAACCGTGTTTTTTTTTTTTCCCTTCCAAAGGCGGGAACTAGTTGTGGGCGATGCGTCGTGCTTTGCGTCTGACATGATTGGCCGTAGGCACTCAGTCCCGCCTCCGTACCCTGATTGCGCTCTGGTATTGGTGGAGATGCCAGGGAGACCTCGGTGGGCAGAAAGGAACCGGGTTGTCTTGGGCCGGGCAGGGCGGGTAAGTTGCCGTAGGGGCCCGGTCCGTGAGGGACTGCTAAGGAAGAGGCTGCATGGCGCGGTAGTCCCTCGAGTGGAGGTCGGCGGCCCCTGGGAAGCCAGAGAGTCGGAGGGAGTCCATCTGGAGCGGCCAAGTAGGTCGGGGAAGGGCCGCGCCTGACGTCTGGCTGCGCAGGTAGCCACGTTCCCTCCGCCCCCAGTGCAGCTTCAGGGCTTGCTCCCTGCGTCCCTCCGTCGTCCCTCGAGAGGGTCTGGAGGGGGTCTATGGGCGGGCGCGTCCAGGAATTGTCCCTTCGGCCGCTTGTCCTGCCCTTCCCCCCCCCACCATCCAGTCTCTCTTTGGAATATACTCTTAAAAGCTTTCAGATGGAGTTCTTTGGAGAAATGGGTTTCCTGGAGTGTCAGGTGATCGTTGATGTTGATTGTTTCTGAAACGTTTATTTAGGCATCAAACCAACATGCCTAAATAAGTTTATTTTCATTTTTGCAGCGCCTAGATTCATCCCTAGCACATAGTAGGCCCTAACTCAGATGTGAATGTAGAATTCTCAGGAGCTGAGCATTTGTACTTCAGGCATCAAGTTGTCTTCGACTCTTCCGTGGTCTTTTTCCGTTCTCCACATCTCCACCAGCAAACATTTCGCCTCTCCTCGAGGCCCTTCCTCCCATCTTCCTCAGCGCCTCTTTGACTGGAGGCAGAACAGAGGCTTTCATGGCAGGGATTCTCCCATCTGCGCTCCTATCCCCGCTATGCCCTCCAATTATCTTTTCCTGGCATTCCGTTTTACAAGAGATGGTCTTCTTTCCAAAAACATTTATATTGCATTGAATATTCTTGATTTTGGCCATCTTGCTTTATAGACAGACCTGGGGTCTAATTTCAGCTCTGCCACTTACCAGCTGGTTGCCTTGTGCAATTTCTTGATCGTCTGTGTTTTCCTCATCTGTAAAATGGGAAAAAGGATAATATGGACCTCATAGAACTCTGGGGAGGATTTAAACTAAGTGAATAATGTATTTAGAACATTTAGGTTAGTACCTGGAACATAGTAAATGTGCCATATGTGATAGCTTTTGTTAGTATTTGCCCCTCACATTTTCTTCTGGGATCTTGCTGTATTAATATTAGCCTTTCCCATGAGCGTAAAAATACAGACTGTCTGTCTCCTCTGGCTTTTTCCTGTTTTTCTCTACAAATGCTTGTGTGTTTTTCTCTAAATTTTATTTTTTATCTTTTAGCGTCTACAATAAGGACACAATCTCAGTTTTGTAGTGATTTTTTTTTTTTTTTTTTTTTTTTGAGACTATAGCCCAGGCTGGAGTGCAGTGGCAAGATCTCGGCTCACTACAGGTTTGACCTCCTGGGCTCAAGCAATCCTTACCTCAGCCTTCCAGGTAGCTGGAACTACAGGTGCGCACCAGCATGCCTGGCTAATTTTTGTATTTTTCGTAGAGACTGGGTTTTGCCATGTTTCTCAGGCTGGTCTCGAACTCCTGGGCTCAAGTGCTCAGACTGCCCTCAGCCTCCTAAAATACTGGGATTACAAGTGTGAGCCACCACGCCCGGCCGCATTCTCTCAATTTTGAAAAGAAAACTTCCTTCAGACTACCTGACAAAAGGCTACGTGATCCTTCTCCTGTCTTACTTTGCTTTCACATCTGAATCTATTGGAATTATTCCAGAAAAGATTATGTATGAATAAATCTGCTTACAAACATTTTGTTTTTAGACAGTCTTACTCTGTCGCCCAGGCTGGAGTTGCAGTGGCATGATCCCAGATCACTGCAGCTTCTGCCTCTCAGGTTCAAGCAATTCTCCTGCCTCAGCCTCCCCAGTAGCTGGGATTATAAGTGTGTGCCACCATGTCTGGCTAATTTTTGTATTTTTAGTACAGATGAGGTTTCACCATGTTGGCCAGGCTGGTCTTGAACTCCTGACCTCAGGTGATCCTCCTGCCTTGGCCTCCCAATACAAACTCTTTTTCAGCATGATGGTTCTCAACTTTGAAAATTTTGCCTCTACGCTTTCACAGGTGCATCACTTCTATCGGTAGCAACTCTCATATCTTGAGATCCTCAAATGGGAGAAGGAGAGGGAAAGTGAAAAAGACCCATTTCCCAAGAGATTCTGATACATTTTTCTTCTTCCCCTCCTTCCAGGAGAATCACTGGCCTATGTGATTTCAAGAGTGTAATCTCACCTATCACTAAGGTGCTAATGAGTCCCAAATCATAATACCTACCATGCCTTTTCTGTATGACATTTCCACCTGTTAGACATCCCCCCCCACCCCGAGATGGAGTCTTGCTCTGTTGCCCAGGCTGCAGTGCAGTGGTATGATCTCAGCTCACTGCAACCTCTGCCTCCCAGGTTCAAGCAATTCTTCTGTCTCAGCCTCTGGAGTAACCGGAATTATAGGCACACGCCACCACGCCCAGCCAATTTTTGTATTTTTAGTAGAGATTGGGGTTTCACCATGTTGGCCAGGCTGGTCTCGAACTCCTGACCTCAGGTGATCCGCCAGCCTCAGCTTCCCAAAGTGTTGGGATCACAGGCATGAGCCACCACACCCGGCCTTTTTTTTTCTTTTCTTTTTGAGATGGAATCTTGCCCTGTCACCCTGGCTGGAGTGCAATGGCATGATCTCGGCTCACTGTAACCTCCGCTTCCTGGGTTCAAGCAATTCTCCTGCCTCGGCCTCCCGAGTAGTGGGATTACAGGTGCACACCACCACGCCCAGCTAATTTTTTTGTATTTTTAGTAGAGACGGGGTTTCATCATGTTGGTCAGGCTGGTCTTGAACTCCTGACCTCGTGATCCGCCTGCTTCAGCCTCCCAAAGTGCTGGGATTACAGACATAAGCCACCGCCCCCGGCCGCTGTTAGACATCTTTATCTGGATGTCCTGCAGATAACTCAACATGACTTCACTGGTTCTCCATTGCTGTTAAAGCATGACTGTCCTTGATAGCTAGAAACATGAAAATCGTCTTTAACAAACTGGGAATTTCATTAATTCAACAGATATTCTTTTATTACTTGCCATTCTGCTAGGCCTGCTGAGAGCAAGGGATACAGTGAGAGCTGGGGAACAGAACAGAGATGGTCCTAGTCTTTATGGAGAACCACTGGGTGGTCCATTGGGTGAGATGGACATTTCTCCAGGATTCCCACAAAAATGGAATCATGAACTTCAAGAAGAGGTCATGTAGGGAAAGGACACAATGGGGTAAGAGTATATAACAGAAGGCCTGACTTAGTGGGAAGAGAAGGTGGACAGGGGAGACTCAAAATGACTTAAGCAAAATATCAAAGAAGAGCTAAGTGAAAGTAGAATATTGAGGAAAGAGTATTCCCTGCAGAAGCCCCGTGGTTCTTTTTGTTGTTTTTTTTTTTCAATTTATAAATAGTTTATCCTGTTCACATTATGCAGAATTTCAATGTCACTTATCCACAACGTTAGTACAGTAACAGAAACACAAAGGAGAAAAATGGAGGGTGGGGGGAGGTTCATAGTGTGGCCTGGCATAGTCTAAAGGCTCTCTCCTGTAGTATGCATCTCCTGCAGGCAAGTATTAATATCACTTCATTGTTTGAAGGAGAGTACACTATCCAGGATTCATTTATTGTTCAGGTGTCTTTTCCAAAATATGAGAAAACAGGAGTGATTCAATAATGAATATCTGCAATTCAAACCAATTTAACTACAGGTCAAGGATGTCTTTCTTATCTACTATCACAAACATCCCAGTTGCCTCCATCTAAAAATTTGTTTTAAAAGTTAAGACACAATTAGTTATACCTTATTAATTCACTCAAAAGCGAAAAAAAAAAATGTACCACTCAGCATACAAAAGTTACACATTGGAAGTGTATATATAGGGCCGGGTGCGGTAGTGCATACCTGTGATCCCAGCACTTTGGGAGGCTGAGACAGGTGGATCATGAGGTCAGGAGTTCAAGACCAGCCTGGTCAAGATGGTGAAACCCCGTCTCTACTAAAAATACAAAAAATTACCTGGGCGCAGCAGCAGGTGCCTGTGATCCCAGCTACTCGGGAGGCTGAGGCAGGATAATCACTTGAACTTGGAGGGCAGAGGTTGCAGTGAGCAGAGATTGTGCGACTGCACTCCAGTCTGAGTGACACAGTGAGACTCAAAAAAAAAAAAAGTGTATATATTATATATTTCCTTTGTTTTTTGAGACGGAGTCTCTCTTCGTTGTCTAGGCTGGAGTTAAGTGGCGTGATCTCGGCTCACTGCAACCTCCTCCTTTCAGGTTCAACTGATTCTTCTGCCTCAGCCTCCCAAGTAGCTGAGATTACAGTTGTGAGCCACCATGTCTGGCCAATTTTTGTATTTTTAGTAGAGATGGTGTTTCACCATGTTGGCCAGGCTGGTTTCGAACTCCTGAACAAAGGTGATCTGCCTGCCTCGGCTTTCCAAAGTGCTGGGATTACAGGCTTGAGCCACTGTGTCTGGCCTCAGAATTTGTTTTTTATCCTGAAATCAGCAGGAAGCACTGAACGGGTTTTGTTTTCTTTTGTTTTTTTGAGACGAAGTGCCCTGTCTCCCAGACTGGAGTATAGTGGCACGATCTGTGCTAATTGCAGCCTCCCCCTCCCAGCTTCCAGAAATTCCCCTGCCTCAGCCTTCCAGGTAGCTGGGATTACAGGCATGCGCCACTACGCCTGGCTAATTTTTGTATTTTAGTAGAGATGATGTTTCATCATGTTAGCCAGGCTGATCGCAAACTCCTGACCTCTGGTGATCTCCTGACCTCAGGTGATCGCCCGCCTCGGTCTCCCAAAGTGCTAGGATTACAGGCGTGAGCCACTGCACCCAGCCTAGGCACTGAAGGGTTTAAGCAGAGTTGGGAACACGATCATGTTTACATTTCGAAAATAACTCATACTGAGGTTTGAAGAACAATTTGAAATGGGGGAAGACTGGCCATATGAATACACTTTCCATTAAATCTTGTTGACTACCTCTCAGATCTGTTTTTAGTGTTTTGTGGGTTTTTTGGTTTTGTTTTGTTTTGAGACAGTCTCGCTCTTTGACCCAGGCTGGAGTGCAGCAGTGCAGTCACAGCTCACTGCAGCCTCCGGAAGCATATGCCACCACACCCAGCTAACTTTTCTATTTTTTGTTGATACAGAGTCTCACTGTGTTGCCCAGGCTGGTCTTGAACAAGCAATCCTCCTGCCTCAGCCTCCCAAAATGGTGGAATTACAGGCATGAACCACCGTGCCCAGCCAAGATCTGTTTCTTATTTTTATTTCCACTACTAAGAACTTAGAGTGACACCTCTTTGTCTTCTGCCTTGTTTTGGTAGCCTTTTATATCTCCCTTCCCACTCGTATTTTCCAGACTCTTACCAGAGTTAAACTTCTAAGATGCAGATTTGATCATTATATTCCCCTGCTTTAAAAACCTTCACTGGTTCCCCCATTCCCTTCTAGATGGAATCCAAGTATCTTAATCACGTAATACATCCCCTGACTTTTTTTTTTTTTTTTTGAGAGAGCGTCTCACTGTCATCCAGGCTGGAGTGCAGTAGCACGATCTTGGCTCACTGCAACCTCCGAGCCTGTGACTTTCTACACTTTATTCTTACATTCTGATCTTGCCTTCACATGTTCTGTTTTGTGGGTGTTCACACCCATACTTGATTGTGAACTTATAGATAGATGTCGTGAGGAACAGATGTGGGGAGATCGTGTCAAGAAGTGTTTGCAAACATGAGCCTAATTTAATTGAACCTTGGGATTTTGGAGACCTTGAGACAGTAAATAACGGAGCTAGAATGATAGGCGTCAGTCTATATCAGGATAAGGAAGTTTTTTTTTTTTGAAATGGAGTCTCACTCTGTGGCACGACCTCGGCTCACTGTGACCTCCTCCTCCTGGGTTCAAGCAGTTCTTCTGCCTCAGCCTCCTGAGTAGGTAGGACTACAGACACGCACCACCACACCCACCTAATTTTTTTTGTATTTTTAATAGAGACGGGGTTTCACCATGTTGGCCAGGATGGTCTCGATCTCTTGACCTCATAATCCGCTTGCCTAGGCCTCCCAGAGTGCTGGGATTATAGGCATGCGCCACTGTGCCCAACCAGGATAAGGACTTTGTACTTTATTTATTAGAAATTGGGAAGTAAAGGAAAGTTTTTGAGCAGGATTGCGGTAGAACTAACCCAGTAGTTGTGCGTAGCATGTATTTGGAGTGGGGAAATAATTAGGTAGCTATAGTGGGGGCCTGAAACAAATCGAAATGGCAAGAATGGGGATAAATAGGAGAAACATTTCAGAGGTAGCATCAGTAGATCAGCAGTCTGTTAGGGAATGTTAGTACAACTCCAAGAAATAGAGAAATCAGGAAGTGAGCAGATATGGATGGAAAGATGATCTCTTGTTTTGGACTTGGTGAGTTTCTACCTACAGGAATGTGTTTATTAATGTTAGCATTTTTTTGTTTGTTTTGAGACGGGGTCTCATTCTGTCACTCAGGCTGCAGTGCAGTGACTTGATGTTGGCTCACAGCAATCTCTGCTTCCTGGGTGTGCTTAAGCAATCCTCCCACCTCAGCCTCCTAAGTATGGTTGGGACCATAGGCATGTGTCACCACGCCTGGCTAATTTTTGTATTTTTTGTAGAGATGAGATTTCACCATGTTGCCCAGGCTGGTCTCAAACTCCTGGCCTGAAGTGATGCACCCACCTCGGCCTCCCCTCAAAGTGCTGGGATTACAGGTGTGAACCACTGTACCCTGGCACCCAGCCACTTATTTATTTATTTATTTATTTATTTATTTATTTATTTATTTATTTA
>NC_045438.1:82434823-82491370 GCF_002776525.5 Piliocolobus tephrosceles | reverse complement strand
TTATTTATTTATTTATTTATTTATTTATTTATTTATTTATTTATTTATTTAGAGATAGTCTTGTTCTGTTGCCCAGGCTGGAGTGCAGTGGGACAATCTCGGCTCACTTCAACCTCTGCCTTCCCCATGCTCTAGCAATTCTTGTGCCTGAGCCTCCTAAGTAGCTGGGATTACTGGTGCGCATCAGCATACCTGGCTAATTTTTTTTATTTTTCGTAGAGAGACGGTTTTACCATGTTAGCCAGCCTGGTCTTGAACTTCTGACCTCACATCTGTCCGCCTGCCTAGGCTTCCCAGAGTGCTGGGATTTAGGCATGAGCCACCACACTTGGTTGCTAATTGTTTTTTGTTTGTTTGTTTGTTTTGAGACAGTCTCGCTCTGTCACCCAGGCTGGAATGCAGTGGCACAATCTCAGCTCACTACAACCTCCGCTCCCGGGTTCACGCCATTTTTCCATCTCAGACTCCCAAGCAGCTGGGACTACAGGCACCCACCACCACGCCTGGCTAATTTTGTTTCTGTATTTTCAGCAGAGACGGGGTTTCACCATGTTAGCCAGGATGGTCTCTATCTCCTGATCTCGTGATCCACCCGCCTCAGCCTCCCAAAGTGCTGGGATTACAGGCGTGAGCCACGGCACCCGGCCCACTAATTGGTTTGTTAATGTTAGACATCCTCACATTTTTGGGATACATCTCACTTGTCTGTAGTGCTTTTTTGTTTAATATCTTACTGGATTCAGTTGGTTGATTTTTTTTTTTTTTTTTTGCTACGGAGTCTCCCTCTGTTGCCCAGGCTGGAGAGTGGCGCAATCTTGGCTTGCTGCAACTTCTGCCTCCCAGGTTCAAGCTACTCTCCTGCCTCAGCCTCCTTAGTAGCTGGGATAACAGGTGTGCGCTACCATGCCCACCTAATTTTTGTGTTTTTAGTAGAGACGGGACTTCACCATGTTAACAAAGTTGGTCTTGAATTCCTGACGTCAAACAATCCAGCCACCTTGGCCTCCAAAAGTGCTGGGATGACAGGCCAATTTTTTTTTTTTTTGAGATGGAGTCTCGCTCTGTCACCCAGGCTGGAGTACAGTGGCGTGATCTTGGCTCACTGCAGCCTCAGCCTCCTGGGTTCACGCCATTCTCCCGCCTCAGACTCCCAAGTAGCTGGGATTACAGGCACCCGCCACCACGCCTGGCCAAATTTTTTGTATTTTTAGTAGAGACGGGGTTTCACTGTGTTAGCCAGGATGGCCTCAATCTTCTGACCTCGTGATCCGCCCACCTCAGCCTCCCAAAGTGCTGGGATTACAGGCGTGAGCCACCTTGCCTGGCCCCACCAGTTTTGAAATTAAGATTGTATTTGCCTCAAATAATTATTTGCTTATTCACAAATAGTTCTTTCTGTTGTCTGGAACAGATTAACCTTTCGTTATTGTTATTATTACTTTTAGAGACAGAGTCTCATTATGTTGCCCAGGCTGGTCTTGAACTGGGCTCAAATGATCCTCCGCCTGAGCCTCCCAAAGTGCTGGGATTACAAGCAGGAGCCACTGTGTCCGGCCTAATCGTTTTAAAATTTGTAGTGTTTTTGCTTTCTTTCTTTTTCCTGATTAGTTTTGCCATAGATATGCTTATTTCTCCTTTCACAGAACCAACTTTTATTTTTATTGATCTTTCTAGTGCTTGTTTGTTAGTTTTTGCTGGTTATATATATATATCTATAGTTCGTTTGTTTTTGAGACGGAGTCTCGCTCTGTCACCCAGGCTGGAATGCAATGGCACAATCTCAGCTCACTGCAACCTCCGCTTCCCGGGTTCACGCCATTCTCCTGCCTCAGCCTCCCAAGTAGCTGGGACTACAGGCGCCTACCACCATGTCCAGCTAATTTTGTTTTTGTATTTTTAGTAGAGATGGGGTTTCACCACGTTAGCCAGGATGGTCTCGATCTCCTGACCTCGTAATCCTCCCACCTCGGCTTCCCAAAGTGCTGGAATTACAGGCGTGAGCCACTGCACCCAGCCTTGCTTGTTATGTTTTTGTTTCTTTGGGTTTACTTTGTTCTTTTTCTAACTTCTTGAGGTGATTGATGGCCTCATTAATGTTTTGTCCTTTCTTCCTATACATTTAGTACTGTAACTTTGCCTTTAAAAGTACTATTTTGGTTTTATCCTATAAATTTTCTGTGTTGTATTCATTGTTACTCAGTTCTGTACTTTTTCCCAGTTTCCATTAGTATTTGTTCTTTGACCTATGTTTATTAATTTCCAAATGACCTGGGAAATTTGAAAGTGCATTGTTAACTTTGAATTTTATTGGGCTAGATGGAAGCATTTCTTTGATATTTGTGGAAACTTGCACTGCGGCTTGATACATAGACAATATTTATAAATGTGCTTACAAGTAGTGTAAGTTCTCTTAATTGTGGTATGCAGGGTTATAAAATTATCCGATCAGGCAGGGCGCGGTGGCTCAAGCCTGTAATCCCAGCACTTTGGGAGGCCGAGACGAGTGGATCACGAGGTCAGGAGATCGAGACCATCCTGGCTAACACTGTGAAACCCCGTCTCTACTAAAAAATACAAAAAAAAAAAAACCCGCCGGGCGAGGTGGTGGGCACCTGTAGTCCCAGCTACTCGGGAGGCTAAGGCAGGAGAATGGCGTAAACCCGGGGGGCGGAGCTTGCAGTGAGCTGAGATCTGGCCACTGCACTCCAGCCTCGGCGACAGAGCGAGACTCCATCTCAAAAAAAAAAAAAAAAATTATTGGATCAAACCTGTCAATTTTGTATTCAGAGCTATATGCTTAAATTTCTTTAACTGCTTGATCATTAGAGAAAATAATGTTAAAATCTCTATTGTAACAATTTGTTTTTTTGGTTTTTTGGTTTTTTTTGAGCAGAGAATCGCTCTGTTGCCTAAGCTGGATGGAGTACAATGGTGCGATCTTGGCTCACTGCAACCTCTGCCTCCTAGGTTCAAGTGAGTCTCCTGCCTCAGCCTCTAGAATAGCTGGCATTATAGACACCCACCACCACGCCCAGCTAATTTTTGTATTTTTAGTAGAGATGAGGTTTCACTTTGTTGGTCAGGCTGCTCTCGAACTCCTGACCTCAAGCAATCCACCGCCTCCATCCATCCCAAAGTGCTGGGATTACAGGCATGAGCCACTGCGCCCGCCCAATTGTGACTGAGTTTATATCAGTCAGGGTTCAGTCAGTAGACAAAAACCATGTAGTAATTTGAAAGGGAAAGTTTAGTATAAAGAATTATTGGCGGGGTTCCTTGACTCAGGCCTGTAATCCTAGCACTTTGGGAGTCCAAGGCAGGCGGACCACCTGAGGTCAGAAGTTGTAAGATCAGCCTGGCCAACATGGGGAAACCCCGTCTCTACTAAAATACAAAAATTAGCCAGGCATGATGGCGGGTGTCTGTAATCCCAGCTACTCCGGAGGCTGAGAGGAGAGAATTACTTGAATCCAGGAGACGGTGTTTTGCAGTGAGCCGAGATCGCGCCACCGCACTCCAGCCTGGGCGGCTGAGCGAGACTCTGTATCAAAAAGAGAAAGGCCAGGTGCAGTGGCTCACGCCTGTAATCCCAACACTTTGGGAGGCCGAGGCAGGCGATTCATGAGGTCAGGAGATCGAGACCATCCTGGCTAACGCAGTGAAACCCCATCTCTACACAAAAAATTAGCTAGGCGTGGTGGTGGGCGCCTGTAGTCCCACCTACTCGGGACGCTGAGGCAGGAGTGTGAACCCAGGAGGCGGAGCTTGCAGTGAGCCGAGATCGCACCACTGCACTCCAGCCTGGGAAACAGAGCAAGACTCCGTCTCAAAAAAAAAAAAAAAAAAAAAAATTATTGACAGGATTGAAGTAACTAGTAATTGTCTAGTAATACTTAAAGAATAACTGAAAAATATATAGGAATATCAGATATAGGGAGCAGCTATGACCTCTGGGGTTTTGATAGATCATCCAAAGAAGAGCTGTGTTCCTCACTCTAAGGATGGGATCCAGACCTCATGGAAAGAGCATTGCTGGTCAGCTGGACGGTGGAGACATTGCTTAGTGTTTTACTCTGTACTAAATCAGCCAGAGGAGGTGTATAGGGAAGCTCCTGGGTGCTAGAGGATCTATAAGTTGGAGAAGCTGCCCTCTCCGTGAACCTAGCAGGAGGAAGCCGTGTTCTGCAGGAACCAATCATAATAGGAACCTGATATACAGGAAGTGAGCCTGTGGAAAACCGCGCTGCAGGAACTGAATGCTGGGACAGCAGGTTCTGTAGGAGCCTTGCTAGCCAGATGCACCGAAACTAGGGAAAGAATCCGCGTTCCTCTTCCAGTGTTCCTCCACCATTCTGATAGGGTTTAACCTTGTGCCAGTTAGCAAAGGAGAAATATCTACAAGGCCTAGCTCCTTTATCACAGAAGTATGGATTTGGAATTGAGAGGCATAACTGTCACAGTCCCTTTAACTACTTTTTTCCTTTTCCTACAGCCTAGGAAGCTAAGAACCTTTAACTTTTTCATGTGTACACAGTGAGAAGCCACACACATATAACTTCTTTTGATGACTTCTCTATATTATTGTATATGTTCTCAGAAATTTTGAAGGACTATTAATGCATCATGTGATACAATTAAGAAATGAGCAGTTACTTCTTAAATTTATAAATAATCTTTTAGCCGGGCACAGTGGCTCAAGCCTGTAATCCCAGCACTTTGGGAGTCCGAGGCAGGTGGATCACGAGGTCAGGAGATCAAGACCATCCTGGCTAACACGGTGAAACCCCGTCTCTACTTAAAAATACAAAAAAATAAATAAATAAAATAGCCAGGCGTGGTGGTGGGCGCCTGTAGTCCCAGCTACCTGGGAGGCTGAGGCAGGAGAATGGCGTGAAGTGGGGAGGCGGAGCTTGCAGTGAGCAGAGATGCACCTCTGCACTCCAGCCTGGGCAGCAGAGCGAGACTCCGTCTCAAAAAATAAAAAATACCTTTGGTGGTGGGGACCTAGAATTAAGATGTGGAGATAATGATCTGACAAAAAATTTGGAGAAAACTTTAAGATAGATGGGGGCAAAAGATCCATTATTAGCTGGTCCGAAAGTAGTATTTTCTCAGTTGGCTATTCACAGTCAGTTACAGATCAAACTTCCTGTTCTATTCTTCCCCCCTTATTATTGCTCTTGACTAGTTGTTAAAAAAAAAAAAAGAGAGAGACCCAGGATTACCAGGTCTCTTAGATTTATATTTATTTCCAGGTTTAACTTACTAGGTCGAGTCTTCTTCTTTTTCTTCCTTTTTTTTTAATAATTATTTTTGAAACATGGTCTCTCTGTCGCCCTGGCTGGCATACAGTGGCATGATCACAGCTCACTGTAGCCTCCACCTCACAGGCTCAGGCAATCCTCCCATCTCAGCTACTGAAGTAGATAGTACTATAGGTGTGAACCACCATGCCTGGCTACTTTTTAAAAAAATTTATTTTGTTAAATAAAGATGGGGTCTCCCTATGTTGCCCAGGCTGGTCTCGAACTCCTGGGCTCAAGTGAACCTACCACCTTGACCTCCCAAAGTGCTAGGATTACAGTTGTGACTTTTTTGTTTGTTTTTCAAGACAGAGTCTTGCTCAGTCAGCCGGGCTGGAGTGCAGTGGCGCCATCTCAGCTCACTGCAATCTCCACCTCCCGGGTTCAAGCGATTTTCCTGCCTCAGCCTAGTTGGGATTACAGGCATGCCCCACCATGCCTGGCTAATTTTTGTATTCTTAGTAGATACGGGGTTTCACCATGTTGGCCAGGCTGGTCTCAAACTCTTGACCTTGTGATCCACCCACCTTGGCCTCCCAAAGTGCTGGGATTACAGGGATGAGCCACCGTGCCCAGCCTGTTTGTTTGTATTTTTTTTTGTCTCGATGTGGTTTTGCCATGTTGCCCAAGCTGGTCCCAAACGCCTAAGATCAAGCAGTCCTTCCACCTTACTCCCAAAGTGCTGAAATTACAGGTGTGAGTTACCACACTTTTTTTTTTTTTAAAGTAATACCTGTCATTAGTATAAACTAAAACTGTATGAAATAATAGTGCAGGGAAAGCTTTGATCTATTTGATCTCTTTAACCAAATCATTAGATTCTCCATTATTCTGAGAGGAAACCCCATGACTAATGCTCCTCTCTCCATGTGATAGCTTACAGCTACTACTAGATTTCTCGTTAGGAAACCTCTGAGTATCTGATTTCACCAGTTGGAATTTTGCTTTGAAGAGTCAGTTATGTTAGTTACCAAACGTGATTATGTTATTTGTGCTTTTTGTAATTGTGCAGGCTATTTTATAAGTTAATCAAATGAGCTAATTGAAACAAATGTTAGATTGAGGAATGTGAGGAATGGAGGAAAAAAGATAATACACCTTGATTTTATTTATCTCTTGTGGTAGAACCATGATCTTATCTTTGAATATGAATCCAATGATGAGAGTGTTGACATCTTTCTTGCATGAACTACACCCGTAAGACATTGCTCATGATTTTCAGTTTTTGTTTTGTCCTTGCTTGAGCCCAGGGAGGTTGCAGTGAGCTGTGATTGTGCCACTGCACTCCAGCCTGGGTGACAGAGGGAGACTCTGTCTTTTTAAAATAAAAAAAAGACAGAAAAACATAGACACTTTTTTTTTTTTTTCTTTTCTTTTTGAGACGGAGTCTCGCTCTGTCGCCCAGGCTGGAGTGCAGTGGCCGGATCTCAGCTCACTGCAAGCTCCGCCTCCCGGGTTTAAGCCGTTCTCCTGCCTCAGCCTCCCAAGTAGCTGGGACTACAGGCGCCCGCCTTGTCGCCCGGCTAGTTTTTTGTATTTTTTAGTAGAGACAGGGTTTTACCGTGTTAGTCAGGATGGTCTCGATCTGCTGACCTCGTGATCCGCCTGTCTTGGCCTCCCAAAGTGCTGGGATTACAGGTTTGAGCCACTGCGCCCGGCTAACTTAGATACTTTTTAATTGATCTGAGTTACAGACTAGATTTTCTCCCCTAGTACTTTGGATCATTTTTTCTGCACTTGATTTGACATGCAGGTGTGTGTGTGTGTGTGTGTTTTGCTACCTATCTTTCCATAGCATTCTGCCTAGTTTTCAGTAGAAAATAACTCCCTTTGGTAATGTGATCTTTCATCATGTTGTGATTTAGAAAAATGTGAAAATGGGCATAATTGGATTTGACAATAAATATACATTGGTAAGCTTTGAGAAAAACCCAGAATCGTATATAGAAAACCTTCCCCCAAACTAAGAGGGAGCCAGGAGACCAAAGAATGATTCAGACGAGTCCAGCTTGGTGAATAGATACATTTATTAGGACTAATAAGTTTATTTTTTACAAGGCACTCTGGATGGCAGCAGGACAACTTTAGAGATCCATGCTGCCCTTTTGTCTGTAAACTTTTTTTTTTTTTTTTTTTTTGAGACAGAGTCTTGCTCTGTCGCCCAGGCTGGAGTGCAGTGGCTTGATCTCAGCTCACTGCAAGCTCCGCCTCCCGGGTTCCTGCCATTCTCCTGCCTCAGCCTCCCGAGTAGCTGGGACTACAGGCGCCCGCCACCTCGCCCTGCTAGTTTTTTGTATTTTTTAGTAGAGACGGGGTTTCACCGTGTTATCCAGGATGGTCTCGATCTCCTGACCTGGTGATCCGCCCGTCTCGGCCTCCCAAAGTGCTGGGATTACAGGCTTGAGCCACCGCGCCCGGCCTGTAAACTGTTTTTAAGCTAACTTTCTGGCTCATTGCCTACTGTATTTAAGCGATGAGACTGTTTTTCTTGGTAGGTTCTCAAATACTCTCCGGAATGTTTGGGTTCTCAGGGGCACTGGCTCTTCAGTCTGGCACCATGGTCTTGGCTCATCTCTTGTCCTTCAGGATTCAGGCAGCAGACATACACCCTCCACTACATAAGCATATATCTCAATTGGTGGGAGCAGAAGTATGCAGGTGTAGGCTTGCTAATAATTTCATAGCCCCAAGTGGCCAGAGTGGCCATAGTTCAGTGGCCATAACCGTCATTCATTGGGTTTTACTGACAGATTAGAGGATGCCAGATAAGTTAGTGAAGAGAGGCCCGTGTTTTTTTTTTTTTTGAGACGGAATTTCACTTTCGTTGCCCAGGCTGGAGTGCAGTGGCACAATCTCGGCTCGCTGCAGCCTCCACCTTCTGGGTTCAAGTGATTCTCCTGCCTCAGCCTCCCAAGTAGCTGGGATTACAGGCACCTGCCACCACGCCCAGCTGATTTTTGTAGTTAGTAGAGACAAGGTTTCACCATGTTGGCCAGGCTGATCTTGAACTCCTAACCTCAGTTAATCTGCCATCTTCAGCCTCCCATAGTGCTGGGATTACAGGCGTGAGCCACTGCGATCCGGCCTGTTTTTGTTTTTTTACTGTTTTGGATTCTTATGTTGTTTCTAGTTTTACCATAAACAACACTAGTAACAGATTATTAGATGTGAAATTGTTAGGTCAGAGTATTGCACTTAAACATTTCATCAAATTTTTAATCAAATCAAAGCTGTTACCAAATTGCTTTCACAGATCTTTTACCAGAGTACACTTGAGAGAGCTGAGAGTACCTCTTTTCCCATACCTTTGTCAACCTAGTGTACTATCAAACTGTTAGTTATTTGCTTGTCTTACTATGTTATTGGTGAAAACATGTGTCAGGAGTCCCGAGCACCACCCCTAAGTTTGATGATTTTCCAGACTTATAGAGTTCACTATGTAGTTGTACTCACAGCTATGATTTATTACAATGAAAGGATGCAAAGCACAATCACCAAAGGGAAAAAAGGTCCATGGGGTAAAGTCTAGAGAAAACCACGTTAAAGTTCCCATGGTTTTGCTGCCAGTGGAGTCATGCCCTTAACTGTTTGTTCCCCCAGCAACTAGTGATAGCAGGTGTGAAATGTTGTCTACCTGGGAAGCATGTTGGAGACTTAGTGCCCAGGCTTTTTACTGGGTGCTGGTCACATAGGCCACCTCTGCCTGTCATGTACTAAAATTTTAAGACTCCCAGAAGGATACAGGTGTTTATGATAAACCAAATTGTTTATATGAACAGTTTAGGCACATCGAGCCACTTCTTATCGGTCTGGAAATTGTGGGAACCCTCCTGAAATTTGAGTTCTTAAACTCCAGCCAAGGGGCTATGCCAACACTTTCCTATACAACATGGCATATCTCATTGTTTTAATCTGTGTTTAGTGAAGTCAAACATCTTTTAGTTTCAAAAGCTTTGCTTTTTTTTTTTTTTTTTTTTTAATGATTTGTCTGTTTTTTGACCATTTTTCTATTTGGTTTAAGTGATTACCTTTTTTTGGTTATCAGTATTTCTTGTTAGTAGTAATATGTGTGTGTGTTTGTGTGTGCGTGTGTGTGTTGTGATAGTAGTGATGGTTCTTATTTTAGTGCAAAAGTTAATTTGGCCGGGTGCGGTGGCTCAGGCTTGTAATCCCAGCACTTTGGGAGGCTGAGGCCAGTTGTTCACCTGAGGTCGGGAGTTCGAGACCAGCCTGACCAACATGGAGAAACCCCATCTCTACTAAAAATACAAAATTAGTTGGGCATGATGATGCATGCCTGTAATCCCAGCTACTTGGGAGGCTGAGGCAGGAGAATTGCTTGAACCCGGGAGGTGGAGGTTGTGGTGAGTCAAGGTTGCACCATTGCACTCTAGCCTGGGCAACAAGAGCGAAACTCTGTCTAAAGAAAAAAAAAAGTTAATTTGTATTTTGGTCTGTTTTATAAAATTAGCATCATTTACTTTGTACATAGCTTAATGATATTAACAAATTTTTTCTTTTTTCTTGAGACAGGGTGTCACTCTGTCACCCAGGCTGCAGTGCAATGGCACTATCTCGGCTCACTGCAACCTTTGCCTGCCAGGCTCAAGTGATCCTCCTGTTTCAGCCCCCAAGTAGCTGGGACTACAGGCACAGGCTACTACACTCGGCTAATTTTTGTAATTTTTTGTAGAGATGGGGTTTCACCATGTTGCACAGGCTGGTCTCAAACTCCTGGGCTCAGGTGATCCACCTGACTTGACCTCCCAAAGTGCTGAGATTAGAGGCATAAGCCATCATGCCTAGCCATATTAACAAGTTTAAAATTTTTGTTTTATAGTTTTGACTTTTTACTAGAAAGTATTAGGCACTTTTTTTGATAACACAAATCTGCTTTTAATAATGGTAGAGAGAAAGGCCAGGCACGGGGGCTCACGCCTGTAATCCCAGCACTTTGGGAGTCTGAGGTGGGTGGATTGCTTAAGGCCAGGAGTTCAAGACCAGCCTGGCCAACATGGCAGACAGGCAAAACCCTGTTTCACTAAAATTACAAAAATTAGCCAGGCGTGGTGGTGCACTCCTGTAATCCCAGCTACTCTGTAATCCCAGCTACTCGGGAGGCTGAGGCACGAGAATCGCTTGAACCCAGAAGGCAGAGGTTGCAGTGAGCGGAGATCAAGCCACTGCACTCCATCTTGAACGACAGAGTGAGACTTTGTCTCCAAAAACAAAGAATGATAGAGAGTGAGCTTTTTCAATGTGTCCAAATTTGAAAATTGCTTTTTTTTTGAAGCTAGGTTTATTCTCTGAATTGTGAAGTTTATTTTAACAGTGGAAATTTTAAAATATTTAATACCATAGGTGGTGACTTTCAAAAGGAAATAGGACCATGGCAGCAGATGATGACAATGGTGATGGAACAAGTTTATTTGATGTCTTTTCTGGTAAGAGCTACTTTTAATTGCCTTTCTAATTTACTTTTTTGTTTTTTTGTTTTTTTTTTAATGAGACAGGGTCTCCCCCACTTGCCCAGGGTGGAGTGCAGTGGCGCCATCAATAGCTCACTATGACTTCAGACTTCGGAGCTCAAGGGATCCTCTCGCCTCAGCCACCTGAGTAGCTAGGACTACAGGCACATGCCACCATGGCCATCTAATCATTTTATTTTTTGTAGAGACAAGGTTTCACTATGTGGTCTAGGCTGGTCTGTAATTCTTGGACTCAAGCAACCCTCCCTTTTTGCCTCCCAAAGTGTTGGGATTACAGGTGTGAGCCACTATGCCTTGCCTAACTTTACTTTTTAAATTACAAAATCATTTACCTATTCTCATTGGAAACACAGTCATTATCAGCCTTTTTTCTTGATACATAAATTAATTAATACAATAAAATGCCTGGTACATGAGAATGCTTAATAAGTGTGAACTTACTGTATGCTTTCAAGCTTCAGAATGTAGTCAAATTAGTGATTTTACTAATATGAATGATAATGATTTTTATTATTATATCTAAAAATATATAAAATAGGTCGTTGTTACTCTTGAAGTTAGTATTTCCAGTAAATGCACTGATGGTTGTTTGTTGTTCAGGAAAAAATTGGGCCAGGTGTCTCATGCCTATAATCTCAATACTTTGGGAGGCTGAGGCGGGCGGATCACGAGGTCAGGAGTTTGAGACCAGCGTGACCAACATGGTGAAACCCCATCTCTACTAAAAATACAAAAATTAGCCAAGCATGGTGGCATGTAATTTCAGCCACTGCACTCTAGCCTGGACGACAGAGCGAGACTCTGTCTCAAAAAAAAAAAAAAAAAAAAAAAATTGATAGTCACAATGGATGATTAGTTTGAAAAAGAAATAAATAACTGTCAATACCTGGTAGTAAAATAAGCTCATAAAATAGAATTTCTTTTCTTTTCTTTTTTTTTTTTTTTGAGATAGAGTCTTACTGTTGTTGGCCTGGGCTGGAGTGCAATGTTGCAATCTCAGCTCACTGCAACCTCCGTCTCCTGAGTTCCAGCAATTCTCCTGGCTCAGCCTCCCAAGTAGCTGAGATTACAGGCGCCTGCCACCATGCCTGGCTAATTTTTGTATTTTTAGTAGAGACGGGGTTTCACCATGTTGGCCAGGCTGTTCTCTAACTCCTGACCTCAGGTGATCCGCCTGCCTCGGCCTCCCAAAGTGTTGGGATTACAGGCGTGAGCCACCTCGCCAGCCTAGACTCTTTCTTTGTAAACACACACGTCTAGATGCACACCCATTTTTTTTTCATGACCTATTTGAGAGTAAGTTGCATACATTATGGTCCCTTACCCCTAAGTATTTCAGTATGTACTTCATAAGAAAAGGTTGATTCTCTTATATAACCACAGTGTAATTTCAGTTTCATTAGATTTAACACTGATAAAATACTTTTGTATTTGATTTGCTATTTTTATTCCAGTGAATAATGTTCTTTATTATTGTAGTTGGATTTAGGTCATTTTAATATTTGAGTTTAATTTGTCTCATCAGTTATTTTTTCTGGTTTCTTTCAAATATTATTTGAATATATACTTAATTTAAAATTTTTTTCTCGGCCGGGCGCGGTGGCTCACGCCTGTAATCCCAGCACTTTGGAAGGCCAAGACGGGTGGATCACGAGGTCAAGAGATCGAGACCATCCCGGCTAACATGGTGAAACCCCGTCTCTACTAAAAATATAAAAAAATTAGCCGGGTGTGGTGGCGGGCGCCTGTAGTCCCAGCTACTCGGGAGGCTGAGGCAGGAGGATGGCATGTACCCGGGAGGCGGAGCTTGCAGGTGAGCTGAGATCAAGCCACTGCACTCCAGCCTGGGCGACAGAGCGAGACTCCGTCTCAAAAATAAATAAATAAATAAAATAAAATTTTTTTCTCCCTTTAGCACTAGTGCTAACTGCTAGTAATGTTTGAGTATATTTTTGAATTGCATTTCATTTATGTATGAGCTTTCTCACTGTACCTCTTTGTATTATTTTTAGTACTTGTTTGAGGAAGTGTATACATCTTTAACATTCTGTAGTCTGTTTACTAGTATTGTACCTTTTTACATGAAATATAGAATCTTGCATGTATAGTGGCATCTATCTGCTCCCTTGCCTTTCATGTTATGAACCCCACAATAAAATGCTAGTGTTTACTGGGCTGGGTGTGGTGTCTCACGCCTGTAATCCCAGCACTTGGGGAGGCCGACGCGGGTGGATTGCCTGAGCACAGGAGTTCAAGACCAACCTGGTCAACATGGTGAAACCCTGTCTCTACCAAAATACAAAAAATTAGCCGGGTGTGGCAGCGTGCGCCTGTAGTCCCAGCTGTAGGCTGACGCAGGAGAATTGCTTGGACCCGGGAGGCAGAGGGCGGAGGTTGCAGCGAGCCGAGATCACACTGCTACACTCCATCCTGGGCAACAAAGCTAGACTTTGTCTCAAAAAAAAAAAAACCTATAGTGTTTACTGTAACAGTTCTATGGATCTTAAAGAAATTAAGAAGAAAATTTAGTCTTTTATGATTACTCATTTATTTACCATTTCCAGTCCTAGCATTCTTTGGTATCCTTCTAGTAGCCGTTTCTCCCCATTCTCTATTTGCTTCTGGACTCCAGATACACATTATGTGAGAACTTTTGATAGTATCATGTAGGTCACTAAGACTCAGTTCTTTTTTAAGAAAGTCTCTCTCATCTACAGATTGGGTAATTTCTGTTGCTCTGTCTTCAAGTTCAATGGTTCTCCTGTCAAGCACATCCAGTAACTTTTTATATTACATATTGTAATCTTCAGTTGTAGGTTTTTCCTTTGGTTCTTTTTCATTGTTTCTGAGATTTTTCTGTGTAGTAAGTTTGTGCTTGTCTGTGTGGTTTTTTGGAGACAAGTTCTTCCTCTGTCAGCCAAGCTGGAGTGTAGTCGCATGAACATGGCTCACTGCAGCCTTGACCTCCTAGGTTCAAGTCATTCTCCTGCCCCAGTCTCCTGAGTAGCCAGGACTACAGGCATCTGCCACCATGCTCAAGCTAGTTTTCATTTAATTTTTTTGTAGAGACAGAGTCTGATCTCTGATCTCAAACTCATGGGCTCAAGCAATCCTGTGGCCTTGGCCTCCGAAAGTGCTGGGAATACAGGTGTGAGTCACTGCACCTGGCCACCATGTAGTAACTTTGGATTGAATAGTCAACATTGTAAATGAAATGTGAGACGCTGGATGCTGTTAACATTCCTCTGAAGAGTTGTTTTTAATTTTAGCAGTTATTTAACTTAGCTGAACTTGCGATTCGGTCCCTTCTGTAATAGCAACTGAAATCTCTGTTTTAGGTTTAGCTGGCTTTTTGGAGTTCTACCCTTTTTTGAGAGTCACCCAGAGATTTGGGCAGAATTTAGGTAATGCTCTTTGTGGATTTCTGTAATTCCCCTTTCGTGTACTAGTCACTGTTATCATGACAAATTCTTTTCTCCAGTTCTTCAAGCTACTAAAGGACTGGAGGTTTCTATCTTGAGTTGTCGCTGCCCAGTATAGCTACAACTAGGGCCTGTCTTTCTACAAAAAGCAGTAATAAAAGGGGACAGGGAACTTGAGAGGTTCTATTTTCTTTCATTTGTCACTACTCTTTCCGTTTTTGCCTGCTTTAGGGTGTTCTCTAGCTCTTTAGATAGCTTCGAATATTTTATTTAGTGTTTACAGTAGTTATCTGCAGGAGGATTGGTTTCGTAGAAACTACTCCGCTGTAACTGGTATTGGAACTCTTTCAGTAGAATATGTATATATGAGACAGGATCTCACACTGTCACCCAGGCTGGAGTGCAGTGGCAGAGTCATGGCTCTCTGCAGCCTTGACCTTCTGGGCTCAAGCAGTCTACCTCAGCCTCCCATGTACCACCACACCTGGCTAAATTTTTATTTTTGATATGCTGTGTTGTCCAGGCTGGTCTTGATCTCCTGAGCTTAAGCAATCTGCCTGACTCAGCCTCCCAAAGTGCTGAGTTTACAGGCGTGAGCCACCGTGCCTGGCTTATCTCTTTTTTAAAGCAAAACTATTAAGTCTCTTTCTTTTCCTGGTCCTTCAGTGTAGGAATGGAAAAATTGCAGTGCCTAAAGTCATTTTTAACTAGTCTTTGCCTTTCTTGCAGCCTCTCCTCTTAAGAACAATGATGAAGGCTCATTGGACATATACGCTGGGTTGGACAGTGCTGTTTCTGGTATGTGAATTCCATAAAAATAGTTTCATTTTTTTAGTCAGTTCATTGTGTTTGTTTTGTGGTTACCAAATCCTGGTATATCATAGCTCCTAAACAATTTGCCCATTCTTTGTAATTACACTGAGGTAATTCTTTTCTTTCTTTTTCCCCCACAATAACTTTCAGAACCCAATCTTAACCAAAGCTTGATCAGGAAAACAAATTAGCAAACAGGTTTATTCATCTCGGTCTCAGATTTGATTGAGCCTTGTGCAAAAACATTTTCTACTATTGAAGTACAACTAGTGCTGGTGTCTGTTACTATTCACTCATACTCTTTTTTTTTTTTTTTGACAGAGTCTCACTCTATCGCCCAGGATTAAGTGCAGTGGCTTAATCTTGGCTCACTGCAACATCCGCCTCCCGGGTTCAAGTGGTTCTCCTGCCTCAGCCTCCCAAGTAGCTGGGACCACAGGCACGTGCCACCACGCCCGGCTAATTTTTTTTGTATTTTTAGTAGAGATAAGGTTTCACCATGTTAGCCTGAATAGTCTCGATCTCCTGACCTCGTGATCTGCCCGCCTCAGCCTCCCAAAGTGCTGGGATTACAAGCATAAGTCACCATGCCTGACTGCACTCATACTCTTGCAGGTTATATGATGTTAGAACATTCGAAAAGTGTAAGTTACTATAAGTATATTTATTTAAATGTATCAGTAAGAGTGATATGCTGAGAATCTAATGACCTATTCAAACTTTTCCATAATCAGATTTCTTTTTTTTTTTTTTTGAGACGGAGCCTCACTCTGTCGCCCAGACGCCCAGACTGAAGTGCAGTGGCCGGATCTCAGCTCACTGCAACCTCCGCCTCCCGAGGGTTTACGCCATTCTCCTACCTCAGCCTCCCGAGTAGCTGGGACTACACACGCCCACCAACTCGCCCGGCTAGTTGTTTTGCATTTTTCAGTAGAGACGGGGTTTCACTGTGTTAGCCAGGATGGTCTCGATCTCCTGACCTTGTGATCCGCCCGTCTCGGCCTCCCAAAGTGCTGGGATTACAGGCTTGAGCCACCGTGCCCGGCCAGATTTCTTAAAGTTTTGAACAGTTATGATCTTCATACCTAATTTGGTTGACAACAACCATTTAGGTAAATTGGTAGTCCATCTGTAAAATCAGTATAAATTTGGAATGTAGGAGAAGTGAAATGTAGGATGAAGTATAGGAGATGGAGAAATGTATAATCTTTGAAGTAGACAAAATATCAAAAAGTATAACAAGGCTGGGCACGGTGGCTCACGCCTGTAATCCCAGCACTTTGTAAGGCTGAGGCAGGCAGATCACCTGAGGTCAGGAGTTCGAGACCAGCCTGGCCAACATGGCGAAACCTCGAAACCTCGTTTCTACTAAAAATACAAAAAAAAAATTAGCTGGGTGTGGTGGCATGTGCTTTTAGTCCCAGCTACTCAGGGAGGCTGAGGCAGAAGAATCACTTGAACCCAGGAGGCGAAGGTTGCATTGAGCCAAGATCGCGTGACTGCGCTCCAGCCTGGCAACAGAGGAGACTCCGTCTCAAAAAAAAAGAAAGTGTAACAAATATTTTCACTTTGAGAGGCCAAGGCAGGTAGATTTCTTGAGGTCAAGAGTTCGAGACCAGCCTGGCCAACATGGTGAAACACCATCTCACCATCTCTACTAAAAATACAAAAATTAGTGGGGCATGGGGGCGTGCACCTGTAATCCCAGCTACTTGGGAGGCTGAGGCATGAAAATGGCTTGAACCTGGGAGGGTGACGCTACAGTGAGCCAAGATTTGCACCACTGCCACTGCACTCTAGCGTGGGTGACAGAGTGAGACTCAAAAAACAAAACAAAAAAGTATAACAAGTAATTTAATGGAAGGTTTTTTTGTTTGTTTTTAGACAGTGCTTCCAAATCCTGTGTACCATCAAGAAATTGTTTGGACTTATACGAAGAGATCCTGACTGAAGAAGGAACTGCAAAGGAGGCAACATATAATGATGTATGGGTTGCTACAATTATTAAGGACAGTTATTTACTATTTTGTAGCTTCTGAAGAGCAATCACCTGCTTAGTTTTGAACAAATATTTTGTTTAGGAACTTAGCTCTTAGATTAATAAATATTTAAGTCAGTTTTTGTCTTCAGACCTGCTTTTTAAAGGAATGTTTTCTGAATACTTGTCTAAATTTAGTTATAATTTTGCTTGACCCAATTTAAGCATCTGAGTATGCTCAAAGCATCTGAGTATGCTCAACAGACAAACAGTGTTATAACATTTTTTCTTTTCATGAAATGTACAAAGTTAAATCATATGTTGCATAAAATGTCCTGAGACTTCTATTTCTTTCTACTATATTTGAATTTTAAGGTTTGGATGTTGAATGTGAAAGTAAACAAAATAGATTATTTGTAGGCTTAACTTTAAAACTGGTAGTCTTTCTGGTAGAAGTAGACCTCATCTGCCTTCTTAGTGAATTGATTTGCAAATTTTAAAATATTTTGAAATGCCAGTTAAACTAAGAAAATAATTTTGAATGATACTTAATCCTTTTATATTTTATAGTTGCAAGTAGAATATGGAAAATGTCAACTGCAAATGAAAGAGCTGATGAAAAAGTTTAAAGAAATACAGACACAGGTAGGGTATAAATGAAAACATAAAAACAAATTACCAGGCACAGTGACTCACACCAGTAGTTTCAGCACTTTGAGAGGCAGAGGTGGGAGGATTGCTTGAGGCCAGGAGTTTGAGCCCAGCCTTGGCAAGGTAGCGAAACCTCATCTCTACAAAAAAAAAAAAAACAATTAGCTGTATATGGCCCCCCTATAGTGCTTGCTACTTAGGAGGCTGAGGAGGGAGGACCCTTGAACTCAGGAGTTTGAAGTTACAGTGAGCTGTGATTGTGCCACTGCACTCCAGCCTGGGTGACAGAGGAAGACCCTATCACTTAAAAAAAAAAAAAAAAAAGTTGTTATAAATAGAAATTAAAATGTTAAAGTGTTGACAGTTTATAAAAAAGCTTTCTTTTAGTATTAAATGAAATAGCAAATGTGGCAAGTATGCATTATTTCCTGAATTGATGAAATTGAATGAAATAGCAAATATGACAAATATGCATTATTTCCTGAGTTGATGAAACTGATAAAAGAAAACGGCTTGATTTGTTAAATGACATTGATATAAAGGGTCTGTTAGACTTTGGTCAATTAATAGTTAATTAATAGAAAATTTGTGGAGATAATGACAACTGGTTTAAAACAATGGTTTTGAGGAACAAAGATACGGGTTTAAAATGGCTGTTAGGGGACACTGATGATGCCGTCACAGCTTTTGCCAGAATGACCCATTTTGTGACTGCGCTGCAAAAATCAGGAATGTCATGTCCTGTTCTAGTTTTTACTTTTTGGTAAAATTGTTTCTCTTCCTTCTTGTTCCCCTGAAAGAACCAGCGAACTATCAATTCTTTCTTAGTTTATCTTAGGGACTAATACATCTTTTTTTTTTTTTTTTGATGGAGCCTTGCTCTGTTGCCAGGCTGGAGTGCAGTGGCACAATCTCGGCTCACTGCAACCTCCAGCTCACTGCAACCTCCACCTCCCACGCTGAAGCGGTTCCCCTGCCTTAGCCTCCAAAGTAGCTGGGATTACAGGCACCCGCCACGACACCTGGCTAATGTTTGTATTTTTAGTAGAGACAGGGTTTCAGCATGTTGGCCAGGGTGGTCTTGAACTCCTGACCTTAGGTGATCCACCCGCCTCGGCCTCCCAAAGTCCTGGGATTACAGGCATGAGCCCCACCACACCCAGACCGGACTAATACATCTTTGCAAGTGTAACCAAAGCTGTTGAATATAACCTATTTCTGTTTTTTTTTTTTTTTTTTTTTTGAGACGGAGTCTTGCTCTGCCGCCCGGGCTGGAGTGCAGTGGCCGGATCTCAGCTCACTGCAAGCTCCGCCTCCCGGGTTTCCGCCATTCTCCTGCCTCAGCCTCTGGAGTAGCTGGGACTACAGGCGCCCGCCACCTCGCCCGGCTAGTTTTTTTGTATTTTTAGTAGAGACGGGGTTTCACCGTGTTAGCCAGGATGGTCTCGATCTCCTGACCTTGTGATCCACCCGTCTCGGCCTCCAAAAGTGCTGGGATTACAGGCTTGAGCCACCGCGCCCGGCCATAACCTAATTCTTACCATTTTTATTTTCAATTTTCAAGATCATGGCCAGGCAGAACTTTTTCTGCTGTTCATTGGTTTTTCATTTCAATCTCTGTTTTAAGTAGTTTCACTTTAAGTGGGACTATTTCTGGTGCCAGTTATCTTCTCAGTCTCAGCTTCCCCACTTGTATAAGGGGGATAATAGTACTCCTCATATGGCTTATAAATGTGTGATGCCTGCATGTAGTTAACATTCGATAATTATCAGCTAATATATGTAGTAGTATTAGTAACCCTGTAGGTATGTACTTTATTAATATATTTTGTGGTGTTTTAGAATTTCAGCTTAATAAATGAAAACCAGTCTCTTAAGAAGAATATTTCAGCACTTATCAAAACTGCCAGGGTGGAAATAAACCGCAAGGATGAAGAAATAAGTAATCTTCACCAAAGGTATTACTGAGCGGTGTAGCTGTTATAAATTACGTGGGTATTGATATGTGGAATATTTTTAACTTTGAGAGGAAAGATGAAAATAATGTTTTTTGTTTTCTGTTTTTTTTTTTTTTTTTTTTTTTTTTTTACAGAGAGGGGGTCTTTTTTTTTTTCCCGGCTGGGATGGGTGGTGGTATTTTTACTTCGTGGCACCCCCCCCTCCTGGGCTCAAGGGATCCTCCTTCCTCAGCCTTCCAAGTAGCTGTACAACACCATGTCTGCCTAATTTTTTTATTTTTTATTTTTGGTGGAGACAGGGTCTCACTATGTAGCCCACACTGGTCTTGAAGTCCTGGCCTCAAGTGATCCTACTGCCTCTGCCTCCCAAAGCGTTAGGATTATAGGGGTGAGCCACCATGCCTGGCCCATATGTGATTATTAATAGAACATTGTGGCCAGGCTCAGTGGCTCGTACCTGTAATCCCAGCACTTTGGGAGGCTGGGGGGGACAGGTCACTCGAGCTCAAGAGTTGTAGACCAGCCTGGCCAACAGGGGGAAACCCTGTCTCTACTGAAAATACAAATATTTGGCTGGGCGTGGTGGCTCATGCCTGTAATCCTAGCATTTTGGGAGGCCAAGGCGGGCAGATCATCTGAGGTCAGGAGTTCGAGACCAGCCTGACCAACATGGTGAAGCCCCATCTCTACTAAAAGAAAAGAAAAATACAAAATTAGCTGGACATGGTGGTGCATACCCAGAATCACAGCTACTCGGGAGGCTGAGGCAGGAGAATCTCTTGAACCCAGGAGGCGGAGGTTGCCGAGATTGTGCCATTGCACTCCAGCCTGGGCAACAAGAATGAAACTCCCATCTCAAAAAAAAAAAATTAGCCAGGCGTGGTGGTGGACACCTGTAATTCTACCTACTTGGGAGGCTGAGGCAGGAGAATCACTTGAAGCTGGGAGGCAGAGGTTGCAGTGAGCTGAGGTCATACCACTGCATTCCATCCTTGGTGACAGCCTGACTCCATCTCAAAAAAAAAAGGAAGCAAATAAAAATAGAACATTGCCACATATTTCTCTGAATATATTTAGTTTCCTAAAACACTGAGTTCTTGCTCTACTACTATTTGCCCTGATGAGATGATGGGGTATATATCATGGGTTCTTCTAGGTCCCCACTAAATTACCAAAATATCAAGAGGGCATCTGTGCTCATGTACCCTTTTAATAAACAGCCTTTATACTATCCCTCAATTGTATTATTCTTTCCTTTCTCAAGGGGATTTTCTCCATTAATTTCTCTCTCTTATTGGTTGGAGGCAATATTTTGCTCCAGAGAGAAGTTCATATCTTCATAGCCAAACCTCTGAAAAAGTTGTCTAAACTTGTTTTCATTTTTTTTCTTTCTACTAACTCACTTTTTTTTTTTTTTTTTTTTTTGAAATGGAATCTCACTCTGTTGCCAGGCTGGAGTGCAGTGGCACGATCTTGGCTCACTGCAACCTCCCCGTCCTGGGTTCAAGCAATTCTCCTGCCTCAGCCTCCTGAGTAGCTAGGACTACAGGCACGCGTCACCATGCCCAGCTAATTTTTGTATTTTTAGTAGAGATGAGGTTTTACCATGTTGGCCAGGATGGTCTCGATCTCTTGACCTCATGATCCTCCCGCCTCAGCCTCCCAAAGTGCTGGGATTACAGGCATGAGCCACTGTGTGCCGGCCTTTTTTTTTTTTTTTTTTCCGAGACAGAGCCTCACTCTGTTGCCCAGGCTGGAGTGTGATGGTGCAGTCTCGGCTCACCACAACCTTTGCCTCTCAGGTTCAAGCAGCTCTGCCTCCCGAGTAGCCGGGATTACAGGCACTCGGCACCATACCCGGCTAATTAAAGAAAAATTTTATTTTATATTTTGAGACAGAGTCTCGCTCTGTTGCCCAGCTGGAGTGCAGTGGCGTGATCTCAGCTTACTTCAACCTCCGCCTCCTGGGTTTAAACATTCTCCTGCCTCAGCCTCCTGAGTAGCTGGGATTACAGGCACCCGCCACCACGCTGGCTAATTTTTGTATTTTTAGTAGAGATGGGGTTTCACCATGTTGGTCAGGCTGGTCTCGAACTCCTGACCTCAGGTGACCCACCTGCCTCAGCCTCCCAGTGTTCTGGGATTACAGGCATGAGCCACTGCACCCAGCCTATACCCAGCTAATATTTTTGTGTTTTTAGTAGACACGGACAGGGTTTCATCATGTTGGTCAGGCTAGTCTTGAACTCCTGACCTTGGGTGATCCGCCCACCTTGACCTCCCAAAAGTGTGGAGATTTCAGGCATGAGCCACCTGTGCCCAGCCTTTTTTTTTTTTTTTTTTTTTTTTGAGGCAGAATCTTGCTCTGTTGCCCAGTGCAGTGGCATGATCTCAGCTCATTGCAACCTTTGCCTGCTGGGTTCAAGTGATCCTCCCACCTCAGCCTCCCCAGTAGCTGGGATTACAGGCATGCACCACCTGTAAAAAATTGAAAAAAAACAAAAAACAATGGTTTTTTGTATTTTTAGTAGACGGGGTTTCACGATTTTGTCCAGGCTGGCCTTGAACTCCTGACCTCAAGTGATCTGCCTGCCTTGGCCCTCCAAAGTGCTGGGATTACAGGCATGAGCCACTGCACCCAGCTTCAGGGGTGTTCCTTTTATGGTTAGTGCTTTTCGTGTTTACATTTCTCCAGTGATCTCAAAGGTATCTACCAACAGTTGGTCGGTTGAGTCAGTATCTATATTGGTTTCCTGGGTTAGTGTAACAAAACTACCAAAAATGGGTGGCCTAAACAACCAAAATTTGTCTCAGTTCTGGAGGCTAGAAGTCCAAAATGAAAGTGTCAGCAAAGTTACTTTCTTTTGAGGGCTGTAAAGGAAGGATCTGATTCAGGCCTCTGTAGTTGTAGATGGTTGTCTACTTCCTGTATCTCTTAGGATATCACTTTAATTTGATTACTTCTGTAAAGACCCTTTAGCCGGGCGCGGTGGCTCATGCCTGTAATCCCAGCTCTCAGGGAGGCAGAGGCGGGAGGATAGCTTGAGCCCAGGAGTTCAAGACCTGCCTGGGTAATACAGCGAGACCCCGTTCTCCACAAAAAGGAAAAAAAAAAAAAAAAGACAAAAAAAAAAGACCCTTTAAATAAGGTCATATTCTGAAGAACAATGTGTTAGAACTTCAAATTATGAATTTGGTCAGGAGAGGGGACACAATCAGCTCTTAACAGGGTTCATATGAGGTTTACATATTGTTTTAGGTTGTATGTTTTTCTAATCCTCTCATAACAATCGCCCTATATTTCTGAATTTTTTAAGTTTTGGGTTTTTCTACACATTTAATACTGATTAGAAATAGATATATGAAATTTCAAAGAAATTATGGAAGTTCGGGAAGATGAAGTTATTACCAGAATCTAAAATGGGCCAGGCACAGTGGCTCACACCTGTAATTCCAGTACTTTGGGAAGCAAAGGCAGGAGAATTGCTTGAGTTGGAGTTTGAGACCAGCCTGTGCAGCATAGTGAGATCCCATCTGTACGAAAAACTAAAAATTAGCTGGGTGTGGTGGCGTGTGCCTGTAGTCCCAGCTACTTGGGAGGTTGAAGTGAGAGGATTGCTTGAGCCTAGGATATCAAGGCTGCAGTAAGCCATGGTCATGCCGCTGCACTCAGCCTGGGTGAAAGAGGGAGACTCTGTCTCAAAAAAAAAAAAAGCTAAATTGAGCTCTCAGCATTTTATTGCTAGGAAACCTAACAGTTTTTTAAAACACTAATATAAAACCTTAAAACTTAGATTTTTGTTTGTTTTAAACAGTAAATATATACCATTCTCCTAGGAAAGAATTACAACTCTTTATTCCTTTTTACTTTTGCATAGTATATAACACCTTAAGATGGCCATTGGTGCTTTGGCTTGCTATGGGATTGTATTTGAAACAGAAAAACTAGGATAGAGAATTATGTAGAGTTTTACTTTGATCATGTCTGTTGTTTAGCAAGATTTTACTTTTCCTTGTGTTTCAGTTGAGCCAGAATGAATAAGGCAAGAAAATAATGTCACTTGTTCTAAAAGAAGTGAACTTGTGGTTAGCTGGGGAGTTATGCAGTGTGGTGAAGTAAGTCTGAGAGCCATTGGCAAGTACTGGGATAGATCCTCAGGTCCTCAAAACTTATTTGAGCAAAGCACATAAAAGAGAATTTCATGTTTTAAAAACAGGCTAATTTAGTTGGAAGCTGGTAATTTCTTTTTCTTCTTTTTTTTAGGGACAGGGTCTCACTTCGTTCTGTCACCCAGGCTGGAGTACAATAGCGCAGTCATGGCTCACTGCAGCCTCAACCTCCTGGTCTTAAGTGATCCTCCCACCTCAGCCTTCCAAGTAGCTAGGACCACAGGCATGTACCACTATGCCTGACTAATTAAAAAAAATAATTTTTTTAGAGACAGGATGTCACTATGTTGCCCAGGTTGATCTTGAACTCCTGGGATCAAACAAGTGATCCTCCTGCCTTGGCCTCCTAAAATGCTGATATTACAGGCATGAGCCACCACACCTGGCCAAAGCTGATAATTTCTTTCTCAACCAGGAGGTTGAAGCTGAGACAGAGTCTTGCTCTGTCACCCAGGCTGGAGTACAGTGGCACAGTCTCGGCTCACTGCAACCTCCGCCTCCCAGGTTCAAGCAATTCTCCTGCCTCAGCCTCCCAAATAGCTGGGATTACAGGTGCCTGCCATCACACCTGGCTAATTTTTTTGTATTTTTGGTAGAGACGGGGTTTCACCATGTTGGCCAGGCTGGTCTCGAACTCCTGACCTCAAGTGATCCACCCGCATCGGCCTCCCAAAGTGCTGGGATTATAGGCATGAGTCACCATGCCCGGCCAAAGCTGGTAATTTCTTAATCATGAATTACTCATGTGAATAAAGTTTGGAATATTGCAAATATAATTTAACTTTTTTTTAATTATTATTTCTCAATAGATTGTCTGAGTTTCCACATTTTCGAAATAATCATAAAACTGCAAGGACATTTGATACAGTTAAAACAAAAGATCTTAAATCTAGATCTCCACATTTGGATGATTGTTCAAAGACTGATCACAGAGCTAAAAGTGATGTTTCTAAAGATGTACATCATAGCACTTCACTGCCAAATCTGGAAAAGGAAGGAAAATCACATTCTGATAAAAGGAGTACTTCACATTTACCTACATCTGTCGAGAAACACTGCACTAATGGTGTTTGGTCGCGTTCTCATTATCAGGTTGGTGAGGGTAGCTCAAATGAGGATAGTAGAAGAGGAAGAAAAGATATTAGACATAGCCAGTTCAACAGAGGAACTGAAAGAGTGCGAAAAGACTTAAGTCCTGGCTGTGGTGATGGTGAACCAAGGATACTGGCGGCTAGTCAAAGGCTACAAGGACATCCTGAGAAATATGGTAAAGGTGAACCAAAGACTGAAAGCAAAAGTTCAAAGTTTAAAAGTAACTCAGATTCTGACTATAAAGGTGAACGCATTAACTCTTCTTGGGAGAAAGAGACCCTTGGAGAAAGGTCACACAGTCGAGTAGACTCTCAAAGTGACAAAAAACTAGAAAGACAAAGTGAAAGATCACAAAATATAAATAGGAAAGAAGTTAAATCACAAGACAAAGAAGAAAGAAAAGTTGATCAAAAACCTAAGTCAGTAGTAAAGGACCAGGATCACTGGAGAAGATCTGAACGAGCATCACTTCCTCATTCCAAGAATGAAATAACAACATTTTCTCATAATTCAAGTAAATACCATGTAGAAGAGAGAAGAGGATGGGAAGATTGTAAAAGAGACAGGAGTGTAAACAGTCATAGTTTTCAAGATGGAAGATGTCCATCTTTTCTTTCAAACAGTAGAACTCACAAAAACATTGACTCTAAGGAAGTTGATGCTATGCACCAGTGGGAAAATACACCTTTAAAAGCAGAAAGACATAGAACCGAAGATAAGAGGAAAAGAGAACGAGAAAGCAAAGAAGATAATAAGCATATTAGAAATGAAAAAAGAGTACCTACAGAACATTTTCAGAAGGCTAATAAGGAAACTAAGAAAACCACTTCTGATTTAAAGAAACAGAATGAGCCAAAGACTGATAAGGGAGAAGTCCCTGATAATGGTGTTTCTGAAGGAGCAGATAATAAAGAGCTTGCAATGAAAGCTGAGAATGGTCCAAATGAAACAAAAAACAAAGACCTAAAATTGAGTTTTATGGAAAAATTGAACTTAACTCTTTCTCCTGCTAAAAAGCAACCTGTTTCTCAGGATAATCAGCATAAAATAACCGATGTTCCCAAGTCCAGTGGTGTATGTGATTCAGAGTCTTCAGTGCAAGCTAAAACAGTGGCATATGTTCCCTCCGCCAGTGAACATATCTTGGGGGAAGCTTCTGTCAGTGAAAATACCATGGGGGAAACGAAATCATCATTATTGGAACCAAAGGTTGCTCTTCTAGCAGTGACTGAACCCAGGATTGGTATCTCGGAAACCAAAATGGAAGAAGAAAATAGTTTGTTAGTTAGATCTGTTGACAATACTGTGCATTGTGAAGTGCCCATTTGTGATACAGAGACTTCCTTCCCATCTCCTATGGAAATACAACAGACAGAATCCTTGTTTCCATCAACAGGAATGAAACAAACCATTAATAATGGAAGGGCAGCAGCTCCTGTGGTAATGGATGTATTACAAACAGATGTGTCTCAAAACTTTGGATTGGAATTGGATACCAAAAGAAATGATAATTCAGATTCTTGTGGTATTTCTGAAGGTATGGAAATGAAGGTAGCACTTTCAACAACAGTGGGTGAAACCACTGAAAGCATTTTGCAGCCTTCAATTGAGGAAGCTGATATTTTGCCAATAATGCTTTCAGAAGATAATAACCCAAAATTTGAGCCTTCTGTTGTAGTTACACCACTGGTTGAGAGTAAGTCGTGTCATTTGGAGCCTTGCTTACCTAAAGATACTCTAGATTCTTCACTTCAGCAGACTGAGTTAATGGACCACAGAATGGCAACTGGTGAAACAAACTCAGTATATCATGATGATGATAACTCGGTTTTGAGCATTGACCTTAATCACCTGAGACCTATTCCAGAAGCCATCAGTCCTCTGAATAGTCCAGTGAGACCTGTAGCAAAAGTTCTTAGAAATGAAAGCCCACCTCAAGTTCCAGTGTATAATAACAGTCATAAAGGTAATAGTTTATATTCTATAACTTTGCTTTTTTTGAGAATGTAAAATACATAAGATAAATTGGTGATATTCTTTTTTGATAACATAAAAAGTAGGCCGGGCACAGTGTCTCACGCCTGTAATCCCAGCACTTTGGGAGGCTGAGGCAGGCGGATCATGATGTCAGGAGATCAGGACCATCCTGGCTCATACAGTGAAACCCTGTCTCTACTAAAAATACAAAAAAATTAGCCGGGCCTGTAATCCCAGCTACTGAGGAGGCTGAGGAAGGAGAATGGCGTGAACCCAGGAGGTGGAGCTTGCAGTGAGCAGAGATTGTGCCACTGTACTCCAGCCTGGGCGACAGAGCAAGACTCTGTATCAAAAAAAAACAAAAACAAAACAAAACAAACAGCATATTACTTAGCCCCTGTTACCTAGAAGTGCACATGGAAGGTTTTTTTGTGTGTGTGTTTTTTTTTAGACAAACTCTCACCCTGTTGCCCAGGCTGGAGTGCAGTGGTGTGAGATCTCGGCTCACTGCAACCTCTGCCTCCTGAGTTCAAGCAATTCTCCTGCCTCAGCCTCCCAAGTAGCTGGAACTACAGGCACGTGCCACCACTCCCAGCTAATTTTTGTATATTTTTTTTAGTAGAGACAGGGTTTGACCATGTTGGCCAGGCTGGTCTCGAACTCCTGACCTTGTGATCTGCCCGTCTTGGCCTCCCAAAGTGCTGGGATTACAGGCGTGAACCCCTGCACCCAGCCAGAGTTGTTTTTCTGTTTTTTTTTTTTTTTTTTTTTTTTTGAGACAGAGTCTCACGGTGTCGCCAGGCTGGAGTGCAGTGGCGTGATCTCAGCTCACTGCAGCTTCTGCCTCCCAGCCCAAGTGATTCTCCTGCCTCAGCCTCCCAAGTACCTGGGATTACAAGCACCCACCACCATGCCCAGCCCTGAGCACTTTTTAAGACCAATAAAAACCAATGATACAGGCTGGGCATGGTGGTTCACACATATAATCCTAGCAGTTTGGGAGGCTGAGGCAGGTGGATCATGAGGTCAGGAGTTCAAGACCAGCCTGGCCAACATGGTGAAACTCTGTCTCTACTAAAAATACAAAAATTAGCTGGGCATGGGGGCAGGCGCCTGTCGTCCCAGCTACTCAGGAGGCTGAGGCAGGAGAATTGGCTTGAACCTGGGAGGTAGAGGTTACAGTGAGCCAAGATTGCACCACTGCACTCCAGCCTGGGTGACACAGCAAGACTTCTCAAAAAAAAAATCAATGATGCAAGTATTAGGCATTAACATTCTGCTTCAAAAAGAACTAGTAAAACAGTGAATTGCCTCAGTATTTAATTTTTTGTTACATGTAATATTTAATATGGACATGTCAAATGACTAAACTTTAATATACTTTTATCTTCTATAAATGTATTTAATATATTTTTCTCTTCTACAGATGTGTTTTTACCAAATTCAGCTCATTCTACCTCTAAGAGTCAGTCTGATCTCAATAAGGAAAATCAAAAGCCAGTTTACAAATCTGACAAATGTACAGAAGCAGACACATGTAAGAATTCACCATTAGATGAATTAGAAGAAGGGGAAATTAGAAGCGATAGTGAAACATCTAAACCACAAGAAAGTTTTGAAAAAAATTCCAAGCCTAGAGCGTCAGCTGATGTGCGGAAGTCAAAGACTATCCCACGACATGGGAAAAGTACTGTGGGTTTGGATAAAGACAGTAGGAAAACACATGTAAGAATCCATCAGACCAATAACAAATGGAATAAAAGACCTGATAAATCTAGCAGATCTTCAAAAACGGAGAAGAAAGATAAAGTGATGAGCACTTCCAGCTTGGAAAAAATAGTTCCAATTATTGCTGTACCCTCTTCTGAACAAGAAATCATGCACATGTTACGAATGATAAGAAAACATGTAAGGAAAAATTATATGAAATTCAAGGCAAAATTTTCATTAATACAATTTCATAGAATTATTGAATCAGCAATTTTGAGTTTTACATCTCTAATTAAACATCTCAACTTACACAAAATCTCTAAGTCAGTGACTACCTTACAGAAGAATCTTTGTGATGTTATAGAGTCTAAACTTAAGCAAGTTAAAAAGAATGGCATAGTTGATCGTTTATTTGAACAGCAGCTACCAGATATGAAAAAAAAATTGTGGAAGTTTGTAGATGACCAACTTGATTATTTGTTTGCAAAGCTTAAGAAAATTTTAGTTGACTTTTGTGATTCCAAAAACTTTGGAAGAGACAGTGATGAAGGCAGACCTGAAAAAACAAGTAAACAGAATGCACAGTATTCAGATTGTCAGAAAGGGAGTGGGCACAACTCCAACAAAGAATTGCTGAAAGAAAAATTCTCAAAATCAGAAGACTGTATTCATTATAAGTCTTTAGTGGGATGTAAAAAATCTGAGGAAAAATATCAAGACCAAAATAACTCCAGTATTAACACTGTAAAGCATGACATTAAAAAAAATTTTAACACCTGCTTTGATAATAAGAACTCTCAATCCGAAGAGCGCTCCTTGGAACTACACTGTTCAAGCACCCCAAAGTCAGAAAAAAACGAAGGAAGCAGTATAGAGGATGCACAGACATCCCAGCATGCCACTTTGAAGCCAGAACGAAGTTTCGAGATTCTTACTGAACAGCAAGCATCTAGCCTTACTTTTAATTTAGTGAGTGATGCACAAATGGGTGAAATATTTAAAAGTTTGTTGCAAGGGTCTGATCTTTTAGACAGTAGTGTTAACTGTACTGAAAAAAGTGAGTGGGAGTTAAAGACTCCAGAGAAGCAGTTGCTAGAGACTCTTAAGTGCGAGTCTATACCAGCTTGTACAACAGAAGAGCTAGTTTCAGGGGTGGCTTCTCCATGTCCTAAAATGATTAGTGATGATAATTGGTCATTATTATCATCTGAGAAAGGTCCATCTCTGTCTTCAGGGCTTTCATTGCCAGTTCATCCTGATGTGTTGGATGAAAGTTGTATGTTTGAAGTGTCTACTAACCTACCTTTAAGTAAAGATAATGTGTGTAGTGTAGAAAAGAGCAAGCCCTGCGTTTCTTCCATACTTTTTGAAGATCTAGCAGTCTCTTTAACAGTACCGTCACCTCTGAAGTCAGATGGTCATCTCAGTTTTTTAAAGCCTGATGTTTCGTCTAGTTCAACTCCTGAAGAAGTCATTAGTGCTCATTTTAGTGAAGATGCCTTACTTGAGGAAGAGGATGCATCTGAGCAAGATATTCATTTAGCTCTGGAGTCTGATAATTCAAGCAGTAAATCAAGTTGTTCTTCTTCCTGGACAAGCCGATCCGTTGCTCCAGGCTTTCAGTACCACCCTAATCTACCTATGCATGCCGTCATCATGGAAAAGTCCAATGATCATTTTATTGTGAAAATACGACGTGCAACACCATCTACCTCTTCTGGTCTTAAACAGAGTATGATACCTGATGAATCATTGACATCTTTGCCCAGACATGGAAAGGGAGCTGATGAAGGAGCAGATAAAGAATATATTTCATGTCAGAACACAGTTTTTAAATCTGTGGAGGAATTGGAAAATTCCAACAAAAATGTTGATAACAGCAAGTCAACTCATGAAGAACAGAGCTCTATGATACAAACACAGGTTCCTGATATATATGAATTTCTTAAAGATGCTTCAGGTAAGATGGGTCATCGTGATGAAGTGGCTGATGAATGTTTCAAATTGCATCAAGTATGGGAAACAAAAGTGCCTGAAAGCATTGAAGAATTGCCTTCAATGGAAGAAATCTCACACTCTGTCGGGGATCATCTTCCAAATACATACATAGATCTAACGAAAGATCCAGTCACTGAAACCAAAAACTTGGGGGAATTCATAGAAGTAACAGTTTTAAATATTGATCAGTTAGGATGTTCTGGAGGCAATTTAAATCAAAGTGCTCAAATATTAGACAATTCTTTGCAGGCTGATACTGTAGGTGCTTTTATTGATTTGACACAAGATGCTTCAAGTGAAACTAAAAGCGAAGGTAATCATCCTGAATTAGCTGTTGAAGACTTGGGATGTGGGGTCATACAGGTAGATGAAGATAATTGTAAGGAAGAAAAGGCACAAATGGCAAACAGGCCTTTGGAGTGCATTGTTGAGGAAACCTATATCGACTTGACCACAGAATCTCCCAGTTCATGTGAAGTAAAAAAGGATGAATTAAAATCAGAGCTGGGATCAAATTGTGTTAACTCAGAGTTGCCTGGGACTTTGCATAATGCTCACAAAAAGAGAAGAAACCTTTCTGATCTAAATCATTCTCATAAGAAACAAAGAAAGGAAACAGACTTAGCCAATAAGGAAAAGACCAAGAAACCTACCCAAGATTCTTGTGAGAATACTGAAGCTCACCGAAAGAAAGCCAATAAGAAGAGGGCCCCTCCTGTGAATAAAGATCCCTCATCATTAAAGGCAACCCCAGGGATTAAGGATTCATCAGCAGCACTTGCCACTTCTACAAGCCTTTCTGCAAAGAATGTTATTAAAAAGAAGGGAGAAATTATCATTTTATGGACAAGGTAAGAATCTTATGAGGCATTTAAATCACCAGGAAATTTTGAGCTCAGAAATCTGTCTCGCTGGGCACAGTGGCTCATGCCTGTAATCCCAATACTTTGGGACGCTGAGGCAGGTGGATCACTTGAGCCCAGGAGTTTGGGACCAGCTTGAGCAACAAGGCAAATTTATGTCTCTATAAAAAATACAAAAATTAGGGCCGGGCGCAGTGGCTCACGCTTGTAATCCCAGCACTTTGGGAGGCCGAAGCGGGCGGATCACGAGGTCAGGAGATCGAGACCATCCTGGCTAACATGGTGAAACCCCGTGTCTACTAAAAATACAAAAATTTAGCTGGGCGTGGTGGCAAGCGCCTGTAGTCCCAGCTACTTAGGAGGCTGAGGCAGGAGAACGGCAGGAACCTGGGAGGCGGAGCTTGCAGTGAGCTGAGATAGCACCACTGCATTCTAGCCTGGGCAACAGAGCAAGATTCCATCTCAAAAGAAATACAAAAATTAGCCAGGTGTTGTGGTGCAGGCCTGTGGTCCCAGCTACTTGGGAGGCTGAGGCAGGAGGATCACTTGAGCCTGGGAGCTGGGAGGCGAAGGTTGTACTCCAGCCTGGGTGACAGAGCAAAACCCTGTCTCAAAGAAAAGCCTAAAGATATCTAATCTGTCATGTCTTCATAACTTTATCCTAAAATAAAGAAAATGATGACTTCAAAAGTGACCAAATTTAGTTGAAGATACATTCTAGAGTATAGTCCTGCTGTACTGTTGTACAGTGGCTTTTAACCAGAGGTGTGCAGTAGCACCATGGATAGAACTTTTCACTTTGAAAAGCTCTAGTGTGAAGTTAAAAAGAAAAAAGTGAAGTGAAAAAGTGTGTTTTAACTTCACTTTTTAAATTAAAAACAATTATTTCATTTGGAAGGAACTGGTGTAAGCGCATCTTAGAGGGAATGACATGTAATGAAACAGCAGAAAATGGGAGTGTTGGTACAGGTTGGTGCAAAACCACAGTTACTTTTGCAGTAACCTAATAATTTGGTTTTTCTTCCAAATTAGAAGTTTACAATTTTGTAAACCATTTGTACTTTTGAGGGTTTTTGTTTGTTTTGAGACAAAGAGTTTCACTCTTGTTGCCCAGGCTGGAGTGCAGTGGTACCATCTTGGCTCACTGCAACCTCTTCCTCCTGAGTAGCTGGAATTACAGGGGCATGCCACCATGCCCAGCTAATTTTGTATTTTTAGTAGAGACGGGGTTTCTCCATGTTGGTCCGGCTGGTCTCGAACTCCTGACCTCAGGTGATCCGCCCACATCCTGAAGTGCTGGATTACAGGCATAAGCCACTATGCCCATATACTTACAAGTTTTATATGAACTGTTTAAGGAAATCAAGACCCCATTCAGATGTAAAAGTAACCACAGTTATGAATCACTGGACTAGAGGTAGATATACTTGACTAGAATGCTTAATGAGAGAAGCTTAATTTTGTGAAAACTGGTGATCAGTTTTGTTAATTCCACAGTCCTCAAATCCCCATTTCAAGTAACTTTGCAGATGGCAGTATAAAATCTCAGCAATTGTATTAATACACATTTGGTCAGAGTATGTAGTAAAAGCAGAGGTCTGGGAATTAGGAGATGTGGATTCTATTTTAGTTTTGGTTCTTCTGCTTAGTATGTCTGTGACCATCTTTGGTCCCTAAGTTTTTTAGTGTATACATTAAAGGTAAAATTAAAAAGAAATACTTTAATTTTGTTATTAGGAAAATAAATCAGTACATTTGTTATAGAATACATATGAACTCATAGAGCAAAATCATCTAAATCTTATTTCTCAGAATTACCCATTGTCCATATTTTGATATATACACTTTTTCCTATGGGTTTAAATTTTCCTGGTTGGTGGACTTTAAGGCAGTGGGATTTTTATTACCTTTCTACTACAGTGTACTAAGACTAAATACCATTTTTTTCCTCCTCAGAAATGATGACCGGGAAATTTTATTGGAGTGTCAGAAAAGAGGGCCATCATTTAAAACATTTGCATATTTAGCCGCGAAGTTGGATAAAAATCCAAATCAGGTAACTACCCAATTTTTACATCTCTATTGGTTCACAGATGTTACTACTCTAAATACTTAAAATTTAGGCTGGGTGTGGTGGCTCCCACCTATAATCCCAGCACAGCCACGGCGGGAGGATCCCTTGAAGCCAGGAGTTCGAGACCAACCGGGCAACATGGTAAGACCTCTGCCTCTACAGAAAAATTTTTAAAAATTAGTGGGTGCTGTCGTGTGCACCTGTGGTCTCAGCTACTCAGGAGGCTGAGGAGGGAGGATCGCTTGAGCCCAGGAGTTCAAGGCCAACATGGTGAGACCATGTCTCTACAAAAACCAAAAAAATTAGTAGGGCATGGTGACATGCACCTATAGTCCCAGCTACTCAGGAGGCTGAGGCAGATGGATCGCTTGAGCCCAGGAGGTTGAGGCTGCAGTGAGCTGTGATCATGCCACTGTACAGCAGCCTGAGACAGAGTGAGACCCTGTTTCAGACAAACAAAGTAAATAAATAAATGTTTAGATTGAATTTTTTTTTAATTAAAGTTAGTTTCACTCAGTTTTTGTTTGTTTGTTTGTTTGTTTGTTTTGAGACAGTCTCACTTTGTTGACCCTGCTGGAATGCAATGGTGTGATCTTGACTCACTGCAACCACCACCTCCTGGGTTCAAGTGATTCTTGTGCTTCAGCCACACAAGTAGCTGGGATTACAGGTGTGTGCCACCACATGCAGCTAATTTTTTGTATTTTTAGTAGATTACTAGAGAGACAGAGTTGCTTTGTTGGCCAGGCTGGTCTTGAACTCTGGGCCTCATGTGATCTGCTTACCTCAGCTTCCCAAAGTGCTGGGATTACTGGTGTGAAAAAAATGTTTTAAGAGATGGAGTCTCGTTATGCTGCCCAGGCTAGATTTGAACTCCTGAGCTGGCTTAGATTTATTTTTTGAGTGTTAGAATATGTAGATATTTATTAGCCAGCCTCTTTAAAAGTATGACTCAGTGTAGGATTGTTAAAAACTTGGTAACTGTGGAAGAAGTATGACTGAGACAATCCTGATTGTTTTGTAAACTGATGTTTGCTTGTTTAAGAAATATTAATGCTTGTAATCCCAGCACTTTGGGAGGCCGAGCTGGGAGGATTGCTTGGGCCCAGGTTACAGCAAGCTATGCTTTTCACACTGTATACTCCAGCCTGGGTGACAGAGCTAGACTCTGTCTCTTAAAAAAAATGGGCCGGGCGCAGTGGCCCACGCCTGTAATCCCAGCACTTTGGGAGGCCAAGACGGGCGGATCACGAGATCAGGAGATCAAGACCATCCTGGCAAACACGGTGAAACCCCATCTCTACTAAAAAAAAATACAAAAATTAGCCAGGCGCGGTGGCGGGCACCTGTAGTCCCAGCTACTTGGGAGGCTGAGGCAGGAAAATGGCATGAACCCGGGAGGCAGAGCTTGCAGTGAGTGGAGATCACGCCACTGCACTCCAGCCTGGGCGACAGAGCGAAACTCCGTCTCAAAAAAAAAAAAAAAATACCAGGCGTGGTGGCTCACGCCTATAATCCCAGCACTTTGGGAGGCTGAGGCAGGTGGATCACCTGAGTTCGCGAGTTCAAGACCAGCCTGACCAACACAGAGAAACCCCATCTCTACTAAAAATACAAAAAAGTTAGCCAGGCATGGTGGCATATGCCTGTAATCCCAGCTCCTCGGGAGGCTAAGGCAGGAGAATCACGAACCTGGGAGGCGGAGGTTGCAGTGAGCCGAGATCGCGCCATTGTCCAACCTGGGCAACAAGAGTGAAACTCCATCTCAAAAAAAAAAAAAATAAAAGTTCAGTATTGAAAAATTAACTAATAATCACCTTTAGTATGAAGATATTTTTCTTTCTTTTTTTTTGGAAATGGAGTTTTGCTCTTGTTGCTCAGGCTGGAGTGCAGTGGCGTGATCTTGGCTCACTGCAACCTCCGCCTCCCGGGTTCAGGTGATTCTTCTGCCTCAGCCTCCCAAGTAGCTGGGATTACAGGCATGCACAACCACGCCTAGCTAATTTTGTATTTTTAGTAGAGACAGGGTTTCTCCATGTTGGTGAGGCTGGTGTCAAACTCCTGACCTCAGATGATCCGCCTGCCTCGGCCTCCCAAAGTGCTGGGATTACAGGCATGAGCCCCCACACCCGGCCATGAAGATATTTTTGTAAACATTACTTCACCTCTTTGTTATTAAAGGTGACTTTCTCTGTCTTTAGCTGTCTTATGAAAGTATTCTTCAAAGATGAGAAAAAGATTACAAGGTATTTATAATTAACACTCATTTTTAAATTTTCAGGTCTCAGAAAGATTCCAGCAGCTAATGAAGCTCTTTGAAAAGTCAAAATGCAGGTAGTTAATGGTTACACTACAGGAGACTACTAAAATAAATGTTTGACACTGTAGTTGTGCAGTTAATGGCCTGTTAGTCATTGAAGATGTGAATAGTGGGTGAGAGACATCCAGTTGAGTTCCTGCTTCAGTCACAGGTTGGAGGATGGTTGCTCGAGCAGGCATCTAAGGTGACCTCATCCACAGGGACGTGCTCAGAGTGAAGCCTGCTGCAGTTCAGATCAGCATGGCATCTCTCCTCAACCTTCTGATTGCTGATGAGCCTAAGGTGGGGGGAAATCCATTTGATTAATAATAAAGTTTTTATAGATAAATATAAAATCAAACATTCTTGAATAGCAGTATGTGGTTCATAAGCAGTGAAGTCTGTGTAGTGATGGTAATTTAATATTTCTCACATTTTTAATTAGTGCTAAATAAAGTACAAAACATGTCATCTAAATTGATGACATGATTTACCATATTAAATTGTTAATGTTCACAGACATATTTCCTCAGTTTTTGTTTTTGTACTTGTCATACAAGTCATTCTTTACAATACAGGTTTTTTAGAGCAGTAATATTTAAATTAGCAGCAGAAGGCTGGGCATGGTGGTACCCTCCTATAGTCCCAGCTACTCGAGAGGCTGAGGCAAGAGGATCGCTTGAGCCTAGAAATCTGAGGCTAGGATACTAGGATTGTGCCTGTGAATAACCAGTACACTCCAACCTGGGCAAAATAGTGAGACCCAGTCTCTAAAACCTAAGTAAGTAAATAAATTACCAGCAGGTTTTTCTGTAAGATCTCAGCCAATTGCTTAAATATTTTGGATTTTTATGTAAGCAAAATTTTAAAGATATTTAATGTATCACAATATTTTTAATTGATTTGCTGTCCTAATTATTTGAATGCAAAACATGCAATTTTAAATGAAGTTTGAATTAAATCTGAATAGAAACTATATTTGGACATACAGAGCCAGGCACAGTGGCATGCCTGTAATCCCAGCGCTTTGGGAGGCCGAGGTGGGTGGATCACTTGAGGCCAGGAGTTCTATACCAGCCTGGCCAACATGGTAAAACCCCATCTCTACAAAAAATACAAAAATTAGCTAGGCATGGTGGCACCTTTCTGTAATCCCAGCTCCTTGGGAGACAGGCATGAGAATCGCTTGAACCTGGGAGGCGGAGGTTGCGGTGAGCCAAGATTGCACCACTACACTCCAGCCTGAAAGACAGAGTGAGACTCTGCCTTCACAGAAAGAAAAGAAAAAGAAAAAAAAAAAAAACAAAAAACTAGATTTGGACATGGTGCGCAGTGCTAGTAGTGAGATCTTCAAAATTGTGTAGTAGTTTACTATGATGTTAAATTTCTTTTTTGTTTGTTTGTTTTGAGACAGAGTCTCACTCTGTTGCCCAGGCTGGAGTGCAGTGGCATGATCGCAGCTCACTGCAACCTCTGCCTCTCGGTTTCAAGTGATTATAATGTTAAATTTCTCTTTGTATAATTCAGAATGTGGCCAGGTGCAGTGGCTCATGCCTGTAATCTGAGCACTTTGGGAGGCTAAGGTGGGTGGATCACCTGAGTTCAGGAGTTCAAGACTAGCCCGGCCAACATGACAATACTTCCTCTCTACCAAAATTACAAAAATTAGCTGGGTATGGTGGAACATGCCTGTAATCCCACCTACTTGGGAGCCTGAGGCAGGAGAATCACTTGAACAAAACACACACACAACAGAGTGTAAGCTTAAATAATGGGGAATTTGGAGAAGAAGCTTATTCTAAAGAACTTTTTTTAAAAAAAGCTTATTCTAGGCCGGGCGCGGTGGCTCAAGCCTGTAATCCTAGCACTTTGGGAGGCTGAGACGGGTGGATCACAAGGTCAGGAGATTGAGACCATCCTGGCTAATAGGGTGAAACCCCGTCTCTACTAAAGAATACAAAAAACTAGCGGGGCGACAAGGCGGGCGCCTGTAGTCCCAGCTACTTGGGAGGCGGAGGTAGGAGAATGGTGTAAACCCGGGAGGTGGAGCTTACAGTGAGCTGAGATCCGGCCACTGCACTCCAGCCTGGGTGACAGAGCCAGACTCCGTCTCAAAAAAATAAAATAAAATAAAAAAATTAAAAAAGCTTATTCTAAAGAACTAGGCAAAAGTGGCTTGATTATCTTTTAGATTAACTGTGCTTTTTAAGATTTTTGCTGCCTTTAAGAAATTAAATCAAGTTTCTTTTTTTTTTTTTTACCTTAATGTTATGATTCTCTCGTGAAGAGAATGTAAATTCTTTTAAATAGAGATGGGGTTTCACCGTGTTGCCCAGGCTGGTCTTGAACTTCTGGACTCAAGCGATCCATCTGCTTTGGCCTCCCAAAGTGCTGGGATTACAGGCATAAGCTACTGCATCTGGCCAAAAATCTTAAACCATTTAATGAATTTGGTATTTGAGATTTTCTTTGCTTATAGGATAGCACATATTGTGTGTTATTTCATTGGTAGCTTACCTCTTAACTGATTTTTTTCCCCACAAGTACTATAGTCTTATTAAATTTTTATCAATATCAAAGTATAATGATAGTTACCAAACTGATTGCAAAAGCTAGTTTTTTTTTTAAATTTTGAGACCAATTGGAAGATGAGAAAGCTAGTTTATTAAAACACCAATATTGTCTAAATGGAGCTCATTTAAGGTAGCATATTATGACATAGTCCTATCAGAAAAATAGAATAATAACTTTAGCATTTTCTTACATTACAGATAAGTTGCTGAATTCCTGGGACTCTTAATTGATATTGCATACTACACAGAAGCTTCAAATTCCTCATGTTTTAAATGAGCACTAGAGGGAGGTTTATCACCTTTTTGATTACCAGATGATAATCCACATTTGTTATTACTCGGTGACTAATTTCACATCAGCATGTTCAGCTTGTTCTAGTCATCACTCTGATTTGCTTGTCTGTTTTTGGTCAAAATATTTATTTTTAAACATATTAGAACTTATCAAAATGAAAGCAACAGTGATGTATTGAAATCTTAGTTTTGATATTTTAAAGAAATGACTTTGTAGATTAAAAAATAGTTTTGTAGCATTTTAAACTTAGTGACTATTTAGTTCAAGTGTTCATCCATTTTTTTTTTTGCTTTTATAATTGCCTCTCCTTGTTTTGGTATATTGTAAAATAATTTAAATAATGTATTTATAAATATGTATAATGACGATGTAAAATACTGTGTGTATATGTATGTATGTGTGTTTCTGTGTATGCACACACATAAAATGGCTTTGCCTAGCCAAGGATTTTTTTTATCTGTATAAAACTTTTTGTATAAAGTTTGCTTTCAATAACAGTTATGTATAATAAAACCATGTAAAGTTTTGTTGTATTTTGATTGGAATGTTTTACTTTATTGTGTTTAGGTAATAATTAAAAAAATCAAAAGAGGTGAAAGTCCCAGTTAACGTAGGGAGCAATTTTGAAGTGGTTCCTGGTAGGGGTGTGGCTGTCTGAATGACTGAGTAGATTATTTGAGAAAACTGATTGCTGTTGTCTGCCTTCTCACAGCAAGTACCGGAATGGTGAGCCGTATCTCTGCTGCAGGTGTCCTCACAGATAAAATCAGAGTAGCACAATAGCTTTTTGGGTGAAGATTTGAAGAAAACAGGTGTAAGGATTGATTAGCTTGGGCGTTACTTCACCCCTCTGCCTTCAGACTCACAGAAATTCTTAGTTAATAATCTAGGCCCTAGAATCTAGGAAGTGCCTCTTGTCATTGCCATTTTTCTCAGGGTGTTCAAAGGAAGAAGCCCTGTCCTAAAGGATTACACATTGAAATAAATAGTGATATTTTTGTGCTAGGGCTCTCCAGCATGGGGCTTGTCCCTTCCCTCTCTTTGAACCTTTAATACCGACTAGAGGGTTGGCCATCAGTCCTTCTCCAGTGCATACTGTCATGCAGAAGATCTCATACCACCAGGTAAGTGAGTTCCCAAACAGTATAACTGAAAGATACTACTGGATTACGTAAGACTTTCAGAATCTAAAATGAAACTAATAAACATTAAAAGATATTAGCAATGTGATACAAGAAATAATGAAACATTTAAAATAAATAACAATAAATGGAGTAAAAGTAGGATACAGGCCAGGCATGGTGGCTCATGCCTGTAATCCCAGCACTTTGGGAGGCTGAAGCAGGTGGATCACAAGATCAGGAGTTCAAGACCAACCTGGCCAAGGTGGTGTAACCCTGTCTCTACTAAAAATAGCAAAATTAGCTGGGCATGGTGGTGGGTGCCTGTATTCCTAGCTACTCGGGAGGCTGAGGCAGAGAATTGCTTGAACCTGGGAGGTGGAGGTTGCAGTGAGCTGAGATCACGCCACTGCACTCCAGCCTGGGAGACAGCAAGACTCTGTCTCAAAAATAAAATTAAATTAAAACTAAAATGAAAAATAGGATAGATACAGATGCAGAATAAATTAGTTGGAAGATCAGGCTGAGAAACCCCCAAAAGGAAGCAAAAAATAATAATAATAACATAGGAAATACGAAAGTGGATTTAAGCAAGATGGAAGCCAGAAGCAGGTGTGCCAACATTCAGGTAAGAGGCCTAGAAGGAGGAAAAAAATACAGATTGAAAGGCCATAGGGCGCCAAATGAGAGACATACTGAAATTTAAGAGTATCAAGATAATGAGAAAAATCTAAAAGCTTTTAGAGTAAATGTATAAAGGAACAAGAATAAGATTGACTTCAGTCTTCTCAACAATACTGGGTGCAGGAAAGTAATGTATTTAAAGTACTGGACTTAAAGTTTTAATCTAAATTGTCATTCAAATGTGAGTATAATAAAAACATCAAGATTTACCAAAGATCTCTATCCAAAAGAAAAGAAGTCACATTTATTGCAGCACAATTCACAGTTGCAAAGACAGAATAAACCTGAGTGTCCATCAATGAGTGGATAGAGAGAATGTGGTACACATATATCATGGAGTGCTACTCAGCCACAAAAAGAATAAAATAATGTATTTTGCAGCAACTTGTATGGAACTGGAGGCTGTTGTTCTAAGTGAAGTAACTCAGGAATTCAAAACCAGGTAACATTCAGGTACAGTGGCTCACGCCTGTAATCCCAGCACTTTGGGAAGGTGAGGTGGGCAGATCACCTGAGGTCAGGAGTTTGAGACCAGCCTGGCCAACGTGGCAAAACGCTGTCTCTACTAAAAATGCAAAAATTAGCCGGGAATGGTGGCTGAGGCAGGGAGAATTACTTGAACCCGGGAGGCGTAGGTTGCAGTGAGCCGAGATAGTGCCACTGCACTCCAGCCTGGGCAACAAAGCGAGAGTCTGCACCAAAAAACAAAAAACCCAGATACCCCCTTTTTGCCCCCACTGCCACCATGGCACTCATGGAAAAGCTTGTGGCAAACCAGGGCAGAAAAAAGAAAGAAGCAGGTTCTGAAGTTTACTCTTAATTGCACCTGCTGTAGAAGATGGAAACATGGATGCTGCTAACTTTGAGCAGTTTTTGCAAGAGGGGATCAAAGTGAATGGAAAAGCTGGGAATCTAGGTGGAGGGGTTGTGACCATGGAATGGACCAAGAGCAAGATCACCATGACTTCTGAGGTGACTTTTCCTAAAGGTATTTGAAATAACTCACAAAAAAAAAAAAAAAAAAAAATATTTGAAGAAGAATAATCTGTGTGATTGGTTGCATGTAGTTGCTAACAGCGAAGAAAGTTATGAATTATGTTACTTCCAAATTAGCCAGGACAAACAGGAGGAGGAAGATGAGGGATTAAAATTCATTTATCTGGAATATTTTGTATGAGTTCATGAATAAAACTTGGGAACCAGAGGGAAAAAAAAAAGCCAGATACCACATGTTCTTGCTTATAAATGGGTATGCAAAGGCATACAGAGTAGTATAATGGACATTGGAGACCCAGAAGGTGGAACAGGGAGGGGATGAAAAACTGCATATTGAATACAATGTTTGTAACTTGGGTGACTGGTGCACTAAAATCCTAGACTTCAGCACTATGCAGTTCATCCATGTAACTGAAAACCACTTGTACCTCTAAAGTTACTGGAAAATTTTTTTAATAAATGAAAAAGATTTGCCGGGCCATATGCAATGGCTCACGCCTGTAATCCCAGTACTTTGGGAGGCTGAGGCAGGCAGATCACTCGGTCAAGAGATCAAGACCAACCTGGCCGACATGGTGAAACCTTGTCTCTACTAAAAATACAAAAATTAACTGGGTGTGGTGGCGTGCACCTGTAATCCCAGCTGCTCGGGAGGCTGAGGCAGGAGAATTGCTTCAACCCAGGAGGCAGAGGTTGCAGTGAGCCGAGATTGGGCCACTGCACTGCAGCGTGGCGACAGAGTGAGACTCTATCTCAAGAAAAGAAAAAGATTTGCCAATGATTCACATTGAAAAAGTTTGGAAAAACATACTCAACAAAAAGTCCAGAAGATACTGCAAAAGCTATAGGGATAACAGTGTTCAGATACCTTGGTAACGTGTACAGGGGGAGAAAGACTTTTTTAGAAAGCAATAAACCAGAATTATAATTTTAGACAATATCAACATAATGGCAAGCAGAGGAGATCAAGGAAGCTTACAAATGTTACAGTTCTTGCCTTGTTAGAAAGAAGGTATAAACATAAAAATGTCAAAATTGAGGTATGGCATTCACATAGAAAAGTACATGAAAGAGGCCGGGCGCGGTGGCTCAAGCCTGTAATCCCAGCACTTTGGGAGGCCGAGACGGGCGGATCACAAGGTCAGGAGATCGAGACCATCCTGGCTAACACGGTGAAACCCTGTCTCTACTAAAAATACAAAAAAAAAACTAGCCGGGCGAGGTGGCGGGCACCTGTAGTCCCAGCTACTCCGGAGGCTGAGGCAGGAGAATGGCGTAAACCCGGGAGGCAGAGCTTGCAGTGAGCTGAGATCCGGCCACCGCACTCCAGCCCGGGTGACAGAGCAAGACTCCGCCTCAAAAAAAAAAAAAAAAAACAAACAAACAAAAAAAAAGAAAAGTACATGAAAGAAATAGAGTTTTCACCAAGTGAACACTTGTGTAACAGCACCCGGAACAAGAATTAGAACATTACCAGCCCTTCAGAGTGCCCCCCTTCCTAGTAATAGTCCTTCCTTCTCCCTACGGACAAACATTATCAGAACACTATCTCTGATTTATATTATCATAAATTAGTTTTGCTTGTCTTTGAACTTTCAAATGGAATTATAACTGTAGATACTATTTGGCTTATTTCATTAATCAGTATGTGAGGTTCATGCCTGTGTTGAGTATAGCAATAGTAAATTCTTTCTCACTGCTGTATATATTTCAATTGAACCACAATTTATCTATCCTACTGTTGTAGACATTTGTGTTCTAGTTCGGAACTGTTAGAAATAATGCCATTGGCCGGGCGCAGTGGCTCATGCCTGTAATCCCAGCACTTTAGGAGGCCAAGGCGGGCAGATCACGAGGTCAGGAGATCGAGACCATACTGGCTAACACGGTGAAACCCTGTCTCTACTAAAAATACAAAAACGAAAAATTAGCTGGGCATGGTGGTGGGCGCCTGTGGTCCCAGCTACTCGGGAGGCTGAGGCAGGAGAATTGCTTGAGATGGACTTTCACTATTGCAGCCCAGACTGGAGTGCAATGGTGTGATCTCAGCTCACTGCAAACACCACCTCCTGGGTTCAACCAATTTTCCTGCCTCAGCCTCCCAAGTAGCTGGGATTACAGGCACCTGCCACCATACCTGGCTAATTGTTTTTGTATTTTTAGCAGAGATGGGGTTTCTCCATGTTGGCTAGGTTGGTCTCAAACTCCCGACCTCAGGTGATCCTCCCACCTCGGATTCCCAAAGTGCTGGGATTACAGGCGTGAGCCACTGCACCCAGACTTTTTTTTTTTTTTTTTTTGAGAAGGAGTCTCGCTCTGTCACCCAGGCTGGAGTGCAGTGGCCGGATCTCAGCTCACTGCAAGCTCCGCCTCCCGGGTTCACGCCATTCTCCTGCCTCAGCCTCCCGAGTAGTTGGGACTACAGGCGCCAGCCACCTCGCCCGGCTAGCTTTTTGTATTTTTTAGTAGAGACGGGGTTTCACCGTGTTAGCCAGGATGGTCTTGATCTCCTGACCTTGTGATCCACCTGTCTTGGCCTCCCAAAGTGCTGGGATTACAGGCTTGAGCCACCGCGCCCGGCCCCCAGACTTTTTTTTGTATTTTTAGTAGAGATGGTGTTTTACCATGTTATCCGGGCTGATCTCGAACTCCTGGCCTCAAGTGATCCACCCACCTTGGCCTCCCAAAGCACGGAGATTATAGGCATGAGCCACCATGTCTGGCCTATTTTATTTTATTATTTATTTATTTACTTTCTTTTTTGAGACAAAGTCTCACTTTGTTGCCCAGGATAGAGTGCAATGGTGCAGTCACTGGTCACTGCAGCCTCGACCTCTTGGGCTCAAGTGGTCCTTTCACCTCAGCCTCCCAAGTAGCTGGGACTGCAGGCGCACACCACTATACCCAGCTAATTTTTGTATATTTTGTAGAGACAAGGTTTTACGGTGTTGCCCAGGCTGGTCTTGAACTCCTGAGCTCAAGCAATCCCCCTCCTAGCCTCCCAAAGTGTTGGGATTACAGGTGTGAGCCACCGTGCCCAGCCTACCACTTTTTATTTAACCATTCAGTGGACATTTGGGTTGTTTCCAGATTTAGGCTACTGTGGAGTATTATAAACACAGGTGTTCATATTTGGGCACCTGCTTTCTTTTATTTACTCATTTATTTAATGTATTTTAATGTATTTTCCTTTTTATCAGCTTCTACATCAAGAACACAAAGCTTGGCAGGGTGCACTGGCTCATGCCTGTAATCGCAGCACTTCGGGAGGCCAAGGCAGGATGATCACTTGAACCCAGGAGTTCAAGACCAGCCTGGGCAACATAGTGGGAATCTGTCTCTACAAAAAAAAAAAAAAAAAAAAAATTAGCCAGATGTGGTGGTGCCAGTGTGTGGTGGCACACTCCTGTGGTCCCAGCTACTCAGGAGGTTGAAGTGGGAGGATTGTTTGGGCTTGGGAAGTCAAGGCTCCAGTGACCCATGATTGTGCCAGTGCACTCCAGCCTGGGAGAGAGTGTGAGACCCTCAGAAAAAAAAAAAAAGGAAAAAATGTGTACTGTTTATCAGCTTACAAAAGTTTCTTTCTAGGCCAGGTGTGGTGGCTCATGCCTGTAATCCCAGCACTTTGGGAGGCCAAGGCAGACACATCACTTGAGGTCAGGAGTTCGAGACCAGCCTGACCAACATGGTGAAACCCTGTCTCTACTAAAAATACAAAAATTAGCTGGGCATGGTGGCACACACCTGTAATCCCAGCTCCTTGGGAGGCTGAGGCTGGAGAATTGCTTGAATTTGGGAGGCAGAGGTTGCAGTGAGCTGAAATCACACCACTATACTCTAGCCTGGGTGACAGAGTGAGATTCCATCTCAAAAAAAAAAAAAAAAAATTTTTTTCCTCCTTTATTTATTTTCTCCTTTATTAAATGTGGTAAAATAAATCATCAAAAAAATTAAATCTTGCAGTTTCAGAATAAACTTAACTTTATTTTTATTTCATTTTTTCTTAAAACTCCTTGTCAACACAATAAACCCAACTTTAAAGTATTAATGTATTATATCCTTTTTAAATACATTGTTGGATTTAGTTTACTATACTAATGTTTGTTTAGGATATTCTGTTGTTTTTTTGTGTGTGAGATTGGCTTACATTTTTTTTTCTTAATGTCTTTTTTTTTTTTTTTTTTTTGAGACAGAGTCTTGGTCTGTCACCCAGGCTGGAGTGCTGTGGCCGGATCTCGCTCACTGCAAGCTCCGCCTCCCGGGTTCATGCCATTCTCCTGCCTCAGCCTCCCAGTTAGCTGGGACTACAGGCGCCACCACCTCGCCCGGCTACTTTTTTATAGTTTTTAGTAGAGACGGGGTTTCACCGTGTTAGCCAGGATGGTCTCGATCTCCTGACCTCGTGATCCGCCCGTCTCGGCCTCCCAAAGTGCTGGGATTACAGGCTTGAGCCACCGCGCCCGGCCCTTTCTTAATGTCTTGTAAGGTTTTGGTATCCAAGTTATTATGCTGACTTCATAAAATGAATTGGAATGTGTTCCCTCTTTTTAAATTCTTGAAAAGTTACGTGAGCATAAGCCCATTGCTGAGCTTCTTCTCCTGTGAAATCTGTTTCTTGAACAGAAAATATATACAATGCCAAAATGGTGAATAAGTATTCCGTTTGGCTGTGCTTCTGATGCTGACAAAAGCATTAAGGTCAGGGAGGTAAATCCATGCTGAAGAATATGTCTCTCCTAGTGAGAACAAATTACATTCCCCTCCATGGATAGGGTCAGTCTGATGTAAGAAACCTGCTAGTAGGTAGTTGGCTAGTTCATATTGGGACTTAACTTTGACTTTGTTCTTGACATATTAAGCCTTCCACAATGGAGGCACCCAGGTCAGTTTTGGTGAGTGAAAGTCCGTGTCGCTGAGCCCATCGCCTTCTTTCTCACCGCCATGGTGATTTTGTATATGGGTCCATTGAGCAAGCACTGGATTTGCAAGGGAAAGACAAGACTGACATCCCCAGAATGCATTATGTTGTTCATCTCACTGAGATTCTCTTCTACAGTAGGTGTCTTTGGTGAACACTGACATAAAACACAAATGTCTTCACATTTTATCTCTAATCCTAGAAGCCCCTTCACGATACTTTTTTCTTAGACCTTGTCACATTTTGTTTTTTCCAAGTCTTAAACCATCCAGCCAAACCTTTAACCACTACCCTTGAATGTACATCTTATGTCTGGCCTTTTCCCACTCCTGTTGAAGAAGACAATCATACATGCTGCTCAAAGTTTTACCCCCCAGGAAAATTTCCCTTCATCATTGTCTCCTGGTTAGCGTTGTAACACTGCAGCAGTCTATTTCTGGCCTTTGCTGGTACATCAGTCAGAAACATCTGGAAAATAGGCCCAAATATTTTTTCTCCTCCTCAGTTAACTGGTCATAAGGAACTTCACATGAGGCTCTAGGTGTTGACTGAGTGAGAAAAGAAGCAGGTACAGTATTGGGTATCAGAGGAGTCTGCTTATATAACGAATACACCTTCCAGACCTGCTTCTGTCTGATGTTGTGTATAACATTTACACTTATTGACGTATTGCTGCTGTGTATGCCCAGCCTTATGGTGGCATGGGTCAGATAATACCCACTTCATTCTGGATATCTCAGGTCACCTGGTCACTTTATGTACCATGGTCAGGCATTCAGTCTCTAACAGTGCGTAGCTATGCTCCAGAACACTGAAGCTCTGCACTGTGATTCTTTTATGGAGGCTTGCTAGAGCCTCCACGTGACATATTGTATTAGTCAGTTCTCATGCTGCTGATAAAGATATACCCAAGACTGGGTAATTTATAAAGAAAAAGAGGTTTAGTGGACTCACAGTTCCATATGTCTGGGGAGGCCTCACAATCATGGTGGCAGGCAAGAGAGTTTGTGCAGGGGAACTCCCATTTATAACACCATTATATCTCATGAGACTTACTACGTACCACAAGAACACTATGGGGGAAACCATCCCATGATTAAATTATCTCCACATGGCCCCACCCTTGACACCTGGGGATTATTACAATACAAGGTGAGATTTGTGTGGGGACACAGTCAAACCATATCACATATTTATTAAAGTTTCTTTGAGTTCATCGAATTTGCTGGGATTTTGCACACTCTTGCACTGCAGCCTGAACTTATTGCAGAGCTTTTTCTTTCTCTGTTTCTCAGTAAAAGCTCACAGCCTTACAGGTTACTCATTTAATGGACCAGAGTAGCATATCAAATGACCTCCATAAATCACAAAGGCTTATCAAGCATTGCACTTTTTTTTTTTTTTAATATGGTGTTGGTGATAGTGGTAGTTGCAGTGCAAGGGATAGAAACTGCTTTCACTTAGGGAGGACTGGATCTCTAGAAACTTTGCTGAAGTGGCAGGTCCCTTAATTTTTGTGGGGCTTATATTCTACCCTGTGGCCTGCATTTGTCTTCTTACTAAAACATCTATGGTACTTTTCTCTTGCTCATCAGGTCTAATCAGCATTATGTTATCAATGTAGTAACCCAGTATGATATTTCGGGGGATATCAAGATCATCTATACCTCTGTGGTCTAGATTATGGCAGCGAACAGGAAAATTGATGTAGCCTTCAGGCAAGATGGTGAAAGATGTATTGTTGACCCTGCCAGATAAAAGCAAATTGTTGGAGGTTGGCAGCATACATTTTAACACTTGAGGGCCTTATAAAAATCAAGAAAGGAGCCATTCTCAGATGTCAGGCCTGCTCAGCTCATGGAAGCTTAGAATTTAAAAAAAATATATATATATTTCATGAAAATACGTATTTCTATAAACAACATATAGAATTATTTGAGAGTTTTAAATTTATGAGTATTCCAATGTATGTATTGTTCTGTGATTTCCTTTATTCACTCAGATTTTTTTTTTTCTTTTTTTCTTTTTATTTTTTTGTTGAGACAGAGTCTCGCTCTGTCGCCCAGGCTGGAGTGCAATGGCCGGATCTTAGCTCACTGCAAGCTCTGCCTCCCGGGTTTACGCCATTCTCCTGCCTCAGCCTCCCGAGTAGCTGGGACCACAGGCGCCCGCCACCTCGCCAGGCTAGTTTTTTGTATTTTTTTTTTCAGTAGAGACCGGGTTTCACTGTGTTAGCCAGGATGGTCTCGATCTCCTGACCTCATGATCCGCCCGTCTCGGCCTCCCAAAGGGCTGGGATTACAGACTTGAGCCACTGCGCCCCGCCTCTTTTTTTTTTTTAAATGGAGTTTTGCTCTTGTTGCCCCGGCTAGAGTGTGTGCGATCTGGGCTCACTGCAACCTCCACCTCCCAGGTTCAACCAATTCTCCTGCCTCAACCTCTCAAGTAGCTGGGATTACAGACATGTGCCACCACGCCTGGCTAATTTTTTAAAATTTTTAGTAGAGATGGGGGTTCACCATGTTGGTCAGGCTGGTCTCGAACTCCTGACCTTGGGTGATCCACCTGCCTCGGCCTCCCAAATTGCTGGGATTACAGGCATGAGCTACTGTGCCCAGTCACTAAGAATATTTTTAAAATTTATGTTAAGACAGCCTCATTCACTTTGTTCTTTTTTAAGGCAAATGACTTCTGTTAATATTTGCAAATCAATATAGAGAAAAAGTATTTGCCATGTGAATGGCTGCATACTGTGTAACAAGACTAATTAGATTTCTTCCATTAAAAACACCACACCTGGAGCAGTAACTGCAATCGGAGTCAGTGCATGATTAAGGTGATAATTTTCTAAGATCTATTATTCTTTTTCTGTACAAAGGATGAGATAGGTAGTACCATGCTGCACCTTTAGTGTCTTTTTTTTTTTTTTGAGACAGGGTCTCACTCTGTTGCCCAGGCCCCAGGCTGGAGTGCAATGGCGTGACCTTGGCTCACTGCAACCTCTGCTTCCCGGGTTCAAGCAGTTTTCGTGTCTCAGCCAACCCAAGTAGCTGGAATTACAGGCATGTGCCACCACACGTGGCTATGTTTTGTATTTTTAGCAGAGATGGGTTCCACCATGTTGCCCAGGCTCATCTCGAACTCCTGGCCTTGAGTGATCCACCCGACTCAGCCTTCCAAAGTGCTGGCCCTTTGAAAGGGGCCACTGTGCTTGGTCCCTTTCAAGACTTTAATGGAGGCACTAATCTCTGCAATTGTCCTAAGGATGAAGTAATGTTTTCTGTGGGGGAATTTAAATCTTCCATCCAACTCTTTCCTCTATTATGTCCTATCTCCTCTGTGTTAATTCCTCTCCTCTTCTTTAATTTCTTTTAGGTTGACTATTTTTAATTCAATTTTACCTCTCTTAACTTTATTGTTCTCTGAGAGATTACACATGCATCCTTTGCTTATCAATGTTTAATATTCTAACTCTGATAAATGCATTCAAGATATTACATCTGTTACTTTTCAGGTGACTTCTTACCTAATACTGTACAAATACAGTTATTAATATAGCATATGTTTTTTAATATAGCATATGTTTTCTAGTTAATTCTGACAGATAATTTGTACTTTGGGCTGATGTGCCAGGCTAGTGAAAGTTTAATGTCACCTATCTACCTTTCATTATCATCCTTTTTAAAAAACTAAATGACCAAAAATAGAATAGGCAGATGATAACGATGAACTATCAGTAATTTTAAGCACTTCTACATTTTATATGGAAAAGAGCAAGCTTAGAAATGTGCCTTAGAGCTGTGATCTGAAACTCTTATTGGATTCTAGTGATGCCCTTGCAGTCAACACCTCTAAGATAGCAAGAAGATTATATGCTTGAGATGTGATTAGTGAAAGATGCTGCACACTGAGAGTTTGGAGACCTGGTCTATCAGTATTGGGCAAGTCGTTTGACCTCTCTGGAATTCTCATTCTTTCTCTAAAAAATCAGACCTAGGTTTCTAAGGTTACTATTGGCTTCCAGATTCTCTATTTAAAAAGAAAAATACTTTCTTGAGTCGTTTGTTTTGACCTAATAGAGTATTGCTACAACAAGAATGGTGAAACACACCTGTAGTCCCAGCTACTCAGGAGGCTGAGGTAAGAGGATCACTTGAGCCCAGGAGTTGGAGTCCAGCTTGGGCGACAGAGCAAGACCCTATCTTTAAAATAATAATAATAACAATAATAATAGAGTATTGGCACAGAAATGGACGGCATGCTGTGGCGGGGCAGGTGCAAGATGCCGCTGCCGGTTCAGGTGCTTAATTTGCAGTAGGGGCTCGGCGCGGTGGCTCATGCCTGTAATCCCACCATTTTGGGAGGCTGAGGAGAGCACATCACTTGAGGCCAGGAGTTCGAGAGCAGCCTGGCCAACATGGTGAAACCCCGTCTCTACTAAAAATACAAAAATTAGCCTGGCGTGGTGGCGCATGCTTGTAATCCCAGCTACTCAGGAGGCTGAGGCAGGATAATCGCTCGAACCCGGGAGGCAGAGGTTGCAGTGAGCCGAGATGGCGCCACTGCACCTCAGCCTGAGTGACAGAGGAAGACTCCACCTCATTAAACACACACACACACACACACACACACACACACACACACACACAATAAAATTTGCTGTAGATGTTACCTCCTGCCCCGCATGGCCAGGAACTTAATCTTGAGTGCCAGCTTGTCGTCCTGTATGCTGCTCTAAAGAGGCGGCCCTGGAGCCCATGCAAGTCGACAAGGATCCCCCGGAGGACCTGCAGAATGCACCCGACGTCAACTACGTGGTGGACCCCACCCTGGAACTGGAGTAGTGCGCTGGCAGCTGCAGCTGCCCGATGCGCACCGAGCTGCTGCTGTTTATTGCTGGCTGACTACTGACCCTTGCTGCGGGCGGAGGCCCTGAAGATGGCGCTCTCCTTCCTGCAGATAATCTTTAACGTGGACCTGTACGAAGAGGTCCACCGGAAGCTCTCGGAGGCCAACCGGAAACTGCGGAACTCACCTGACGCCATCCCCGAAAGTGGCGTGGAGCCCCCGCCCCTGGACATGGCCTGGGTGGAGGCCACTCAGAAGGAGGCCCTGCTGAAGCTGGAGAAGCCGGACGCAGACCTGAAAAACTACAAGGGCAACTCCACCAAGGAGCGCACCAGGCGTGGCTACGATGATTCAGCAATGCCCTCAAGTATCACTCACGGCCTGAGGCTACTGCAGCAGCGCCAAGCACGCCTTCAACATGTCCTCAATGTCTTCAAGGTCAGCGTCTACTTGCAAAATTGGCCTTACGTGCTGAGCCGCGTCTGCAAGGCCAAGTCCATCCTGCAGATTGCCGAGCAGCGAGGACAGTGGGGCAGCCAGCCAGGCGCAGGCGGTCCTCACCGAACTCCCATGCGCTGCAGGCTTGGCCGAGCTGGCCGCGAGGAAGTACAAGAAGGCTGCCAAATGCTTCCTGCTGGCTTGGGTTGATCATTGTGACGTCCCCGAGCTGCTCTCCCCTAGCAACGAGGCCGTCTTTGGGGGCCTGTGCGCCTTGGCCACCTTCGACCGGCAGGAGCTGCAGCACCACCTCATCTCCAGCAGCTCCTTCAAGTTGTTCTTGGAGCTGGAGCCGCAGGTTGGAGACATCGTCTTCAAATTCCACGAGTCCAAGTGTGCCCCGTGTCTGAAGATGCTGGACGATGTGGCCACCTTGAGTCTTGAGGCCAGGAGTTTGAGACCAGTTGGGTCAACATGGCGAAATCCCGTCTCTACTAAAAAATACAAAAAGTAGCCGGTTGTGGTGGTGTCCGCCTGTAATCCCAGCTACTCGGGAGGCCGAGGCAAAATTGCCTGAGCCTGGGAGGCAGAGGTTGCAGTCAGCCGAGATCGCGCCGCTGCACTCCAGCCTGGGAGACAAAGGGAGACTCTGTCTCCAAAAAAACAAAAAAGGAGGAAATGTAGGACAACCTGCTCTCGGACATGTGTACCTACCCAACCTCCACTCCCCCACCGCCCCACCATCAGGACCCTGTACGCCCAGATTCGCAACTGCGCCCTCAACACACACAGGATGGCCACGCCCTCAGCCCCGCGGTGGCAGCGCGGGAGGGTGAGCTGAGGCAGCAAATCCGGGAGGATGTGGATCAGCGCAAGCACCACCTTCGAGAAGTCTCTGCGAATCGCAGGAGTTTCAGCACAGCGCCCAAGGCCGGATGCTGAGGGTCGCTGTGCTGCGCAACCAGATCCACGTGAAATCCCTCCCGGGGAAGGGAGCCGGGGGAGCGACTCCGGCCAACAGCCGGTCCCAATGAACACCAGCTTCTGAGGGGCGGCCCTCAGCCTCCGGATGTCTGCAAACCCTCTTGCCCCCATGGACCTGTTCACCTCGAGGCAGCTCGCCGCCCAGTGAAAGGCCTCGCATCCCGTGTGCCCTCGCACCCCGTGTGCCCTCGCACCCCGTGTGTCCTGTGCTGGGGCCTGGGAGGCAGGCGGCCGCTAGCCATCCTGGAAGGCGGGGCCTGTAGGGCTTGACCGCGTGGGTGGCTGTACCTAGGGAGCAGGCTGTGCAGCGCTGAGGAGGCACCATCTCCCGGAAACCTCCTATTCCAAGGAGGAGGAAGAGAAGGAGGGAGAGGGAGGGGGGAGGGGAAGGGGGAAGAAAAGGAAGAGGAAGAGGAAGGAGGAGGAGGAGAGGAGGGTTTTTTTTTTTTTGAGAGGGAGTCTTGCTCTGTTACCCAGGTTGGAGTGCAGTGTCGCGATCTGGGCTCACTGCAGCCTCCACCTCTTGGGCTCAAGCGATCCTTCCACCTCAGCCTCCGGAATAGCTGGAACTACGGTGCACACCACCATGCCAGCTAATTTTGTATTGTTTTGTAGAGATAGGGTTTTGCAATGTTGCTCAGGCTAGTCTCGAACTCCTGGGCTCAAGCGATCTGCTTGAGACCTCCCAAAGTGCTGCGATTACAGGCATGAGCCACCAAGTGCTGGCCTTTTTTTTTCTTTTCTTTCTCTTTCTTTTTCTTTTCTCTCTTTTTTTTTTTTTTTTTGAGACAGAGTCTTGTTCTGTCACCAAGGCTGGAACGCGGTGGTGCAATCAGAGCACTGCAGCCTCCTTGAACTCCTGGGTTAACGTTATCTTCCCTCCTCAGCCTCCTGAGTAGCTAAGACTACAGGCATGCACCACAATACCTTGTTAATTTTTTTTTTTTTTTGTAACGACGGGGGTCTCACTGTGTTACTTAGGCTGGTCTCCAACTCCTGGCCTCAGGCAATCCTTCTGCCTTGGCCTCCCAAAGTGCTGATATTATAGGTGTGAACCATCACACCCGACCCTAAAAATGTTTATTCTCTTTTTGAGATGTTTCTTCTGTCAGCATGTCATGATTTGCAATAAGACTTTAGGTTTGATTGCCACTCCATTATTATTTGTTCACATTTATGAGGCCAGACTCACCCCAGGCACTTGTTTATGAAATCGGACATGACTCATTGATCTGTGAGCATCGATTCCTAGAAAAAATCAACAGACTGAAAGAAATGCACCCAAACATAAATCACTGTATGCATTCACCAACGCAAAAGGAAAATTCTCATTTGTTTCACGTTTCGTTTCCAAATATGATATACCAGGAGAGGTCCCAGCTTGATATCAATTAGAAAAAAATACTGTAAGAAAATTGCAAAGCACCAGAGGACATTTTGAACCTTGGGGGAGGACTAGGTTAAACTCCATTGATCAAAATAACTGTGCTCATTCTGGATTAGGGCCCCACAGCCACCTGATCAGAGCCTTTATATCTGCAACCAGCAGCAATTTTTCCACTAATGAGCCAGGCACGGTGCAACTTCAAGGTTCTGGGAACCCAATCGTGATTTTTTTGTTCACCCATAAGGTAAGTAGTAAATATGTGGAGTTTCTTGTTTATGAGAAATATATAAAAAATCCTTGTGGGGATAGAAAGACAAGATCTGAAATAATATGCAGAAAAGGGCCATCAGCTTTTTACATAGGATATACTAGATTTGTATTTGATAATAAAAGAAAATTCAGTAATAGTTCTAAGACCCACACTCATTTAATGGTAAAAAGTAATTATTTTTAGAAAACGGACTAGTTGTCTAAAGGACAAAATGTCTTGTATTCTAATATGTAAGATTGTATTTTTGTTTTTGATGTAGGCTAAGCTCAGTTTTCCTTGCTATTTAAAAATAATAATTTCCACATTTTAAAGAGATAGTGGCAAAATGAAGTATTATATAGTTTAGTACTGCCAAATAGGAGTAAGATTGACACGAGTTAGCTTTCCCACCTCGGGGTTTTTATATAAAATAGAAGCTATAGGTTTTTTTTAAGTGCTAAAGGAATCCTTTATTTTTTTTTTCCAGATCTCTACCTGCAGAGGAAATCTCTTTTTAAAATAAAGAATAATGAACAGAAAGTTTTAAGGGAATAATTATGGGAAAAGACCAAAACTCTAAGACAGGATAGAATTTAGTGAATTATTGCTTTTGGTTAATGAGGTCTGAGTCCTCATTTTAATATCTAATTTTTATTTACAAGTAATATAAATGACTGCATTCTTAATTTTTGAATTTCAAACAATTCACAAATATATAGAGTAAATTTAAAAAGTCTCCTTAATACCTCTTCCAAATTCTGAGAGGTATCTATCACTTTTTCAATTTCATTAAAAAATTCTTTATATATGTATATACAGGTAAAAATGTACATAAACCTACACTTTTGATAAAAAGCACTCATGCTTTCTTAGAAGTCTTTTTTCCTTTCCTTTCTCTTTCTTGCCTCTCTTTTTTCCACCTTAACTTCCCATCCACTTTCATCACCTTCAACAGACCTCAGGTAACCTATATTAAATTCCTGGTGTGTATCCTTCTGCATTTTTTTCTCTATGCTCATTAAAATCACATACATATATATTTCACATACACATGCATACATATACATGTACATTTACAGAGTTTTATTTTACTGAGTGATTTGCAATTCCACACTGAATCTTTGGATTAATTTGGGGAGAATTGACATCTTTACCTATATTGCAATTTTCAATCCCTGAGCATGGTATATCACCATTAAATTAAATTTATTTGGGGCCGGGTGCGGTGGCTCAAGCCTGTAATCCCAGCACTTTGGGAGGCCGAGACGGGCGGATCACGAGGTCAGGAGATCGAGACCATCCTGGCTAACACAGTGAAACCCCGTCTCTACTAAAAAATACAAAAAAACTAGCTGGGCGAGGTGGCGGGCGCCTGTAGTCCCAGCTACTCGGGAGGCTGAGGCAGGAGAATGGCGTAAACCCGGGAGGCGGAGCTTGCAGTGAGCTGAGATCCGGCCACAGTACTCCAGCCCGGGCGACAGAACGAACGAGACTCCGCCTCAAAAAAAAAAAAAAAAAAATTAAATTTATTTGTATAGTATAGTGGTGTGTGTGTGTGTGTGTGTGTATTTGCGTTGTCAACTATCCCCCTTCTTGAAACTCTGACTTTGGGCTTTTGTTTCAGAGACAACACCTTCATGGTTTTCCTCCTTTCTTTCTTTTTTTTTTTTTTTTTTTGAGACGGAGTCTTGCTCTGTCACCCAGGCTGGAGTGCTGTGGCCGGATCTCAGCTCACTGCAAGCTCCGCCTCCCGGGTTCACGCCATTCTCCTGCCTCAGCCTCCCGGGTAGCTGGGACCACAGGCGCCGCCACCTCGCCCGGCTAGTTTTTTTTGTAGTTTTTAGTAGAGACGGGGTTTCACCGTGTTAGCCAGGATGGTCTCGATCTCCTGACCTCGTGATCCGCCCGTCTGGGCCTCCCAAAGTGCTGGGATTACAGGCTTGAGCCACCGCGCCCGGCCTGGCCATTTCTCATATTTATTTGTAGACTCTTTCTTCCCCTGTGTTAGTCTCAGCGTTCTGTCATTTTCTCACTTTTTCTTTTTGTCTCTGAGTAATCCTCTCTACATTCAATGGTAATTCATTAATGTTTATCTCCTGTTTGTACCATTTTTGTTGTTGTTGTCCTCTAGACCCAGATGCCTTCTGGACAACTCCACTTTTGCCATTCAGTTTTGCTGGTAGAATCTGTATTTTCTCTTTCTTCCTTCCCTTCCTTCCTTCCTTCCTTCCTTCCTTCCTTCCTTCCTTCCTTCCT
>NC_045438.1:82333389-82434813 GCF_002776525.5 Piliocolobus tephrosceles | reverse complement strand
CCTTCCTTCCTTCCTTCCTTCCTTCCTTCCTTCCTTCCTTCCTTCCTGTCTCACTGTGTCACCCAGGCTGGAGTGCAGTAGTGCCATTATGGCTCACTGCAGCTTCAAACTCCTGGCCTCAAGTGATCCTCCCACATCAGCCTCCCTAGTAGCTAGGACTATAGGCACTCACCATCGTGCCTGGCCAACTTTTTACATTTATTTTTTATAGAGACGGGGGCCTCACTATATTTCCCAGCCTGGTCTGCAACTCCTGGGCTCAAGCAGTCCTCCCGCCTCCACCTCCCAAAGTTCTGGGATTATAGGAATGAGCCACCATGCCCAGCTAGAATCTGTATTTTTTTCTAATTATAATTTCTGGCACTGATGTGCTTAAAATGTCCTCTACTTCAAGATTAAAAAACATATTTTTTATAATTTATTTTAATATGTTTTTACAGTTAATGTTTTGTTCCATCTGGAATCAATTGTTGTGTTTGGAGATAAGTTGGAAAAAAATCTGAGGATTCCAGGTTTTTCTCTCATTTTTTTTTGGTTGATATTCATTTTTGTATTATCAGTCTTGATTCATTTTATAGGTTAGTGGGAGTCCTTAGTGATCAAGTGCTGTGAGGTCTCGAACCAAATATAGCTTGTTATTGAATTCCTGACATCTAGCACAATGCCTAGGCGATAGCAAGGTTTGATTTATTTTATTTTGTTTTATTTTTATTTTTATTTTTGAGATGGAGTCTTGCTCTGTCACCCAGACTGGAGTACAGTGGCAGTATCTTGGCTCAGTGCAACCTCCGCTTCCCAGGTTCAAGCAATTCTGCTTCAGCCTCCTGAGTAGCTGGGATTATAGGTGCACAGCACCATACCTGGCTAATTTTGGTACTTTTAGTAGAGATGGGGTTTCACTATGTTGACCAGGCTGGTTTCAATCTCCTGACCTCGTGATCTGCCCGACTCAGCCTCCCAAAGTGTTGGGATTACAGGCGTGAGCCACTGTGCCCAGCCAATAGCAAGGTATTAGCAAATATTACTGAATGAATGAATTATGGAAGAGGAAAATTGTTTCATTATCTATTTTTTTTTTTGAAATAGAGTTTCGTTCTTTCATTCAGGCTGGAGTAAAGTGGCGTGATCTCAGCTCATGGCTCACTGCAATCTCTGCCCCTGGGTTCAAGTGATTCTCCTGCCTCAACCTCCCGAGTAGCTGGGATTACAGGCACGTGCCACCACACCAGCTAATTTTTCTATTTTCACTAAAGATGGGATTTCACCATGTTGACCAGGCTGATCTCGAACTCCTGACCACCCACCTCGAACTCGTGATCCACCCACCTCAACCTCCCAAAGTGCTAGGATTGTAGGCATGAGCCACCACATCCAGCCTCATTATCTATTTTAACTTAATAATGATTTCCTATTTTTCCTCTGTATCTTTCTTATCTGGAAGTCTTCCATATCTTAGAAAGCTTTAACCTTCTAAATATTTTAACCTTATTGAATCTTGAAAAACATTAGTTTTTCAGGGTAAACCAAGTAACCTGTTCATGTCAGCTATACCTTGGTTGTTTCCCAGATCCTAAGCTTGCTAGATAAGCAGTTTATATTCACTTTTCTTCTAAGTTAGCAAAAATTACATGAAAACATGATGTTCCAGATGTGGCTTAATGGATGTAATTATGTGTTATTGCTGGTATTGTTTCTGTGTCTGCCTAATCTTTACCGCTACCCTGATATGAACCAGTTCCTGAGGTTTACTTGACTGATTTGTATTTTCTTTACCTATACTTTGTCTTGCAGTTAAAGCCCTGGATAATATATTATGAGGATCTACTTTATTTTGCCTGTTGATGGTTATTTTGGTGATAGGGTCAAGGAACGTAATTTTAAAGTGAAAAGACAATTCCATTCGCTATTATATATTGATGACTTCTGTGTGCAATGACCAACATGCTTTAGAAAGTGTCTCTATCTGCAAGGGGTGTACCTTTCTAGGAAGGGGAACATAAGCCACAACCATCACAAAACTCATTTAGGCACAGTCCCAGGTGAATAATATTAATAATAGTGTTGTGAGGATTCAGGAAAGGGAAAAATAACTACAACTTGGGATGGGTAGGGAACACTTCCTGAGGAATTGAGACTCTTCTATGATCATGTCAGATGTATGATAAGTAGGGTATCTCATATGGATAGAAAAATGAATACAATTGTGCAATTAGAATGAATTGTACAAATATGGAGACCTATTTGTATACCAGAATAACAAGCAGCTGTGTGGGGGAGAGTAAAAGAGAATAGGAAGAAATAAACTGGTGAAATTGTGGGGGGGTCTTTAGTGTTTTTTTGAAAATTAATGTCTTTGGAAATATCCTATTTTAAGCATGGGCTATAAATATTAGGGCTTGAATATCCTTCATAGTTTTGCTGACATACAAAAGAACCTGCTGTATTTTTGAGCTTGTGTCTATATGTTACCACCATGGGTGCTATTAACCTCAGTGTTTTCTGTATATTTCAGACATTAGTCTTTAACCATGGGGGACTGGAACTTATTGGGTGGCATCCTAGAGGAAGTTCACTCCCACTCAACCATAGTGGGGAAAATCTGGCTGACCATCCTCTTCATCTTCCGAATGCTGGTACTTCGTGTGGCTGCTGAGGATGTCTGGGATGATGAACAGTCAGCATTTGACTGCAACACCCGGCAGCCAGGTTGCAACAATATCTGTTATGATGATGCATTCCCTATCTCTCTGATCAGGTTCTGGGTTTTACAGATCATCTTTGTGTCTTCTCCTTCTTTGGTCTATATGGGCCATGCACTTTATAGGCTCAGGGCCTTTGAGAAAGAGAGACAAAGGAAAAAGTCACACCTTAGAGCCCAGATGGAGAATCCAGAGCTTGACTTGGAGGAGCAGCAAAGAATAGAAAGGGAACTGAGGAGGTTAGAGGAGCAGAAGAGGATCCATAAAGTCCCTCTGAAAGGATGTCTGCTGCGTACTTATGTCTTACACATCTTGACCAGATCTGTGCTGGAAGTAGGATTCATGATAGGCCAATATATTCTCTATGGGTTTCAAATGCACCCCCTTTACAAATGCACTCAACCTCCTTGCCCCAATGCAGTGGATTGCTTTGTATCCAGGCCCACTGAGAAGACAATTTTCATGCTTTTTATGCACAGCATTGCAGCCATTTCCTTGTTACTCAATATACTGGAAATATTTCATCTGGGCATCAGAAAAATTATGAGGACACTTTATAAGAAATCCAGCGGTGAGGGCATTGAGGATGAAACAGGCCCTCCATTCCATTTGAAGAAATATTCGGTGGCCCAGCAGTGTATGATTTGCTCTTCCTTGCCTGAAAGAATCTCTCCACTTCAAGCTAACAATCAACAGCAAGTCATTCGAGTTAATGTGCCAAAGTCTAAAACCATGTGGCAAATCCCACAGCCCAGGCAACTTGAAGTAGACCCTTCCAATGGGAAAAAAGACTGGTCTGAGAAGGATCAGCACATCGGACAGCTCCATGTTCACAGCCCATGTCTCTGGGCTGGCAGTGCTGGAAATCAGCACCTGGGACAGCAATCAGACCAGTCTTCATTTGGCCTGCAGAATACAATGTCTCAGTCCTGGCTAGGTACAACTACGGCTCCTAGAAACTGTCCATCCTATGCAATAGGAACCTGGGAGCAGTCCCAGGACCCAGAAGCCTCAGGTGAGCCTCTCACAGATCTTCATAGTCACTGCAGAGACAGTGAAGGCAGCATGAGAGAGAGTGGGGTCTGGATAGAGAGATCTCGCCCGGGCAGTCGCAAGGCCAGCTTTCTGTCCAGATTGTTGTCTGAAAAGCGACATCTGCACAGTGACTCAGGAAGTTCTGGTTCTCGGAATAGCTCCTGCTTGGATTTTCCTCACTGGGAAAACAGCCCCTCACCTCTGCCTTCAGTCACTGGGCACAGAACATCAATGGTAAGACAGACAGCCCTACCGATCATGGAACTGTCCCAAGAACTGTTCCATTCTGGATGCTTTCTTTCTCCTTCCTTCCTTCCTGGGGTGCGTATGTATGTTTCTATTGACAGAGAGGCAGATGGAGAGGGAGATTATTTATGGAGAGATAAAATTATTCATTCAATACATTCAGTTAAATTCATTTCATAAAATAGAAAAAACTTATACCAATCGCTTTTATAAGTGCTGGGCATATAAATGGATAAAATACAGTCTCTGACATCAAAGGACTCAGGATGTAGGAGGAAAATTTAAACAGGTAAACATGTAAATGTATCAAGTGTAAGGCATCATGTTAGTGGGAATGAGTGAACAAAGGAGGGAGTGGTCATATGGATAGGTCAGGGAAAGGTTCATAGTTGAAGTTACCTTGAACTGAATCTTGAAAGATGTGACAAGTTTTTCCAAAACTGAGAGGACTGGGGCACATGAAAGAAGCCATCCTGGTAGAGGGAGCAGCGCAGATAAAGTCTAAGAGGTGAGACACAGCAGTGCTGTCTGAGGAACTGTGTGCGGCTGGAGCACAGGGTGGTAGCAGGCGCAGAGGGAGGGAAGGCTGGAGAAGTGGCATGGAGGCCCCGTAGAGAAGCCATAGAGAACTGACAGAGGATGTGGAGCAGAGGAGGGACCGGACCAGAGTTGCAGTTTAGAAAGTCCTTCTGTTACAGTATAGAAAACGGTCCAGAGGAGGGATCATTTGTAACCTTGAGTTGCCTTAGTCTCACTAAAAAAGGAGGGTGGGCCGGGCGCGGTGGCTCAAGCCTGTAATCCCAGTACTTTCGGAGGCCAAGACGGGCGGATCACGAGGTCAGGAGACCGAGACCATCCTGGCTAACACGGTGAAACCCCGTCTCTACTAAAAAATACAAAAAAAAAAAAACTAGCTGGGCAAGGTGGCGGGAGCCTGTAGTCCCAGCTACTCGGGAGGCTGAGGCCGGCGAATGGCGTGAACCCGGGAGATGGAGCTTGCAGTGAGCTGAGATCCGGCCACTGCACTCCAGCCTGGGCGACAGAGTGAGGCTCCGTCTCAAAAAAAAAAAAAAAAAAAAAAAGAGGGTGTACTTCATTCTTTTAATACCTTTGACATTTCAAAGTCATATACAAATATTTGGTGATATATTTTACAAAGACAAGAATAAATATTGTATTGATTTTAATTTTGTTCTCTGAAAAACCACTGTGGGATAAACATTTCTTACCCGTTATACACATGAAATGGATATTTACTGTGGATTCTTCTCAATTCTGGAACAAAGGATGACACTTGCTTCCTCTCTGCTCCCAATAGTCAATTGTTTCCATTAAAAAGAAAATTCCCCCAAGGTTGGTTGGGGAGCTTCTGAGTTGAGCTCACATGCTTGTTTCTTCCTTTGTTCCATTTTTTTGTGTGTGTGTTGATAATGACTGAATCCCTCTACCCTAGTTTTACATATCCTATGGGTTTAGATACTGATGTTACTGTACTACAGCCATATCATGAGTGCAAATCAACCTACTTGGATTTTTACTAAAATACTTCTCTCAAACTGATATTCATTTCTTATCAGTGACCAGCCATTTATTCAGGAGACTGTGTTTAGGATCAATGTATGGGTGCTTAGAAACCTATGCCAAACTAGAGCAGGGTTCTTAACCCTTGCCATACATTACAGTCATCTGGGAGGCTTTAAAGCCATCATGCCCAGGACCCATCCAATTCTAATTAAGCCGGAATTTCTGTGGGTGGGATGCATGCATCAATATTTTTGAAACTTCCATGGTAAGTGCGATGTGCAGCCAGGGTTAAGAACGACTATTTTAGAATAACTTGGGGCCAGGCGTGGTGGCTCATGCCTGTAATCCCAGTACTTTGGGAGGCTGAGGCAGGCTAATCACTTGAGCTCAAGACTTCAAGACCAGCCAGGGCAACATGATGAAACCCTGTTTCTCAAAAAAAAAAAAAAAAAAAAAAAAAAAAAATACAGAGATCAACCAGGTGTGGTGACACATGCCTCTAGTCCCAGCTATTTGGGAGGATCACTTGAGCTTGGAAGGTTGAGGCTGCAGTGAGCCATGATCATGCCACTACACTCCAGCTTGGGCAACAGGATGAGACCCTGTCTCTAAAAGATAAAAAAAATTAAATAGAATTATTTGGCGAGTGGCAGCTGCTTCTTTTTTTAAAATTTCCTTTCTTTCAGCCAAGCGCTATGGTTCACGCCTGTAATCTCAGCACTTTGGGAGGCCAAGGCGGGTGGATCACCTGAGGTCGGGAGTTCCAGACCAGCCTGACCAACATAGAGAAACTCATCTCTACTAAAAATACAAAATTAGGTGGGCATGGTGGCGCATGCCTGTAATCCCAGCTACTGGGGAGGCTGAGGCAGGAGAATCACTTGAATCCGGGAGGTGGAGGTTGCGGTGAGCCGAGATTGCGCCATTGCACTCCAGCCTGGGCAACAAGAGTGAAACTCCATCTCAAAAAAATTTTGTCTTCCTTCCTTCCTCCCTTCCTTCCTTCCTTCCTTCCTTCCTTCCTTCCCTCCCTCCCTCCCTCCCTCCCTCCCTTCTTTCTTTCTTCCTTCCTTTCCTTCCTTTCCTTTCCTTCCTTTCCTTTCTTTCCTTCCTTCCTCTCTTTCTCTTTCTCTCTTTCTTTTCCTTCCTTCCTTCCTTCCTTCCTTCCTTCCTTCCTTCCTTCCTTCCTTCCTTCCTTCCTTCCTTCCTTCCTTCTTTTTTCCCTCCCTTCCCTTCCCTTCCTTTTAAGTGCAGCAGTAAGAAGAGGGGAAAGAGTGGAACAAAGAGTTCAGTCTGTGACTGTAAACGATCACTTGGGATAACTCACTACATTCAGACCATCCACCGCTTCTCATCTGAATATACAAAGTCAGCAATACAATTTCATCATTTTCCTTTTCTTGTACCTTCCATGCAAGAGAAGCCTTTGTATTGGCGGACTGTTGAGGGAGATAAGGAAGTTTTTAGGTGAGATAGATTTTCTTTTTTCTTTTTCTTTTTTTTCTTTTTTTGAGATGGAGTCTCGCTCTGTCGCCCAGGCTGGAGTGCAGTGGCGCGATCTCGGCTCATTGCAAGCTCCGCCTCCCTGGTTCACGCCATTCTCCTGCCTCAGCCTCCCGAGTAGCTGGGACTGCAGGTGCCCGCCACCATGCCCAGCTAATTTTTTGTATTTTTTGTAAAGACAGGGTTTCACCGTGTTAGCCAGGATGGTCTCTATCTGCTGACCTCGTGATCCACCCACCTCGGCCTCCCAAAGTGCTGGGATTACAGGCGTGAGCCACCGCGCCCGGCCGAGATAGATTTCCTAATCCTTCAGTTTATCTTTTGGGAGAGCCCAGCCAAGCTCAGAATCCTGGAGTGAAGATGATGAAGCTGATAGGCTCTCTCTTTTCTTTTCTGTATGGACTTTATTGTATTCATAAATATAAGTAGGAGTAAAAAATAATTTGCACTGAGGAAATGCATCACTAACTTTTTTTTTTTTTTTGAGATGGAATCTTGCTCTGTCGCCAGGTTGGAATGCAGTGGTATGATCTCGGCTCACTGCAACCTCCGCCTCCTGGGTTCAAGCAATTCTCCTGCCTCAGCCTTCCAAGTAGCTGGGACTACAGGCACTCACCACCATGCCCAGCTAACTTTTGTATTTTTAGTAGAGAGGGGGTTTCGCCATATTGGCCAGGATGGTCTCAGTCTCTTGACCTTGTGATCCGCCCGCCTCGGTTTCCCAAACTGCTGGGATTACAGGCGTGAGCCACCACACCTGGCCACTAACCTTTTATAAATACAAGACATGAACATCTAATCAGGCCTGTTTTGCTCTTTGAATGTTAAAGCGTTTTGTTTTTTTCCAATTCAGTGTTTTCCCCTTTATTTTTCATACTTTAGGAGCAATATAAACAAAAACCTCCACAATACACAGCATCCAATCCTGTTGTCAAATTAGAGACAGAATGGGATTTGACACCCTTATTTCCTGACTGAGACACAAGGACAGGAGAGAAAAGGAAACAGTAGATAACAGCAGAGGGAGCCAGGTGGGATGGCGCCACTCAAGGCTGCAGAGAGCCATGGAGTCACTGCACAGAGGGTTATCAACTTTATGTTTTTAGAGCAGTTTTAGGTTCACAGTGAAGTTGAATGGAAAATACAGAGAGTGCTCATATACTCACTGTTCCCCTACATGTGCGAACCTCCCCAGCTATTGACATCCTAGTATCAGAGTGGTACATTTGTTACAACTGATGAACCTACACTGACATATCATTATCACCCAAAGCCCATATTTACATTAGGATTCACCCTTTGTATGGTATGTTCTATGGGTTTGGACAAATGTATAATGACATGGATTTACCAGTATAGTATCATACAGAGGAGTTTCACTGTCTTAAAAACCCTCTATGCTTCCTCTATTCATCCCTTCCTCCCCCAAGCCCTGGCAACCACTGATCTTTTACTGAATCTAACGTCTTGCATTTTCCAGAATATCATGCAGTTGGATCATAAAATACGTAGTTTTTTTCAGATTGGCCTCTTATTCTTAGCAATATGCATTTAAGTTTCCTCCATGTCTTTTCATGGCTTGATAACCCATTTCTTTTTATCACTGAATAATATTCTTTTATCTAGATGTACCACAGTTTATTCATCCATTTACCTTCTGAAGGACATCTTGGTTGCTTCCAAGTTTTGGCAATTATGAATATAGCTGCTCTAAACATCCATGTGCAGGTTTTTATATGAATGTAATTTTCAATTAATGTGGGTAAATACTAAAGAGTGTAATTGCTGGATCATGTGGCAAGAGTAAGCTTTGTTTCATAAAAAACTGGCAAACTGTCTTCCAAAGTTACTGTACCATTTTTATTCCCACCAGCAATGAAAGAGAGTTCCTGTTGCTTCATACTCTTACCAGTATTTACTACTATCATTGTTTTGGATTTTGGCCCTTCTAATAGGTGTGTAGTGGCATCTTGTTTCAAACTCCTGACCTCAAGTGAACCGCCCACCTTGGCCTCCGAAAGTGCTGGGATTACAGGTGTGAGCCACCGCACCCAGCCAGTATCTTGTTTTAATTTGCGATTCCCTAATTACCTATGATGTTGAACATATTTCCTATACTTACTTTCCATCTATATCTTCCTTGGTGAGTTATCTTTGCAGGTCTTTTGCCCATTTTTGAATTGGGTTTTCTGTTTTCTTATTGTTGAGTTTTAAGTATTCTTTGTGTATGTGTGTGTGTATATATATAATATATATAAATTATATTATATATATAATTATTTTTTGAGATGGAGTCTCGCTCTGTTGCCTCAGGCTGGAGTACAATGGCACGATCTCAGCTCACTGCAATCTCTGCCTCCTGGGTTCAAGCAATTTTCCTGCCTCAGCTTCCTGAGTAGCTGGGATTACAGGCACTTGCCACCATGCTGGGCTACTGTTTGTATTTTTAGTAGAGTCGGGATTTCACTATGCTGGTCAGTCTGGTCTTAAACTCCAGACCTCAGGCGATTCGCCCGCCTCAAAGTGCTGGGATTACTGGCGTGAGCCACCGTGCCTGACTGGTGATATGTTTTTAATTTCACATTTTACTTGCTCATTGCTGGTATATAGGAAAGTCATAGACTTTTGCTCATTAACCTTATGTCTTGAAATACAGGATATAAATACTATAAATACTCCAGGAGTATTTTCTACCAACTTTTTCAGATTATTCTTTTCTTTCTTTTTTTCTTTGAGACGGAGTCTCGGTTTGTCACCCAGGCTAGAGTATAGTGGGGCAATCTCGGCTCACCGCAACCTCCGCCTCCCAGGTTCTAGGCGATTCTCCAGCCTCAGCCTCCCGAGTAGCTGGGATTACAGGCATGCACCATCAGGCCCGGTTAATTTTTGTATTTTTAGTAGAGACGGGGTTTGACCATGTTGGCCAGCCTGGTCTTAAACTTCTGACTTCAGGTGATCCACCAGTCTTGGCCTCCCAAAGTGCTAGGATTACAGGCATGAGTCACCGCACCGGGGCAGTTTTTTCAGATTTTTCTATGTAGACAACCGTAATTTCTGGGAACAAAGACAGTCATTTCTTCCTTCCCAATCCATATACCCTTTCTTTATTTTTTTGTCTTATCTCGTCTTGTCTGGTCTTAGTGCATTATCTGGGACTTCCAGTACAATGTTGAAAAGCAGTTGTAAGACGGTATATCCTCCTTGTTCCTGATTATAGAGAGAAAGATTCAAGTTTCTCACCAATACATATAATGTCAACTATAGATTTTTTTGTAGACATTCTTTATCAAGTTGAGCAAGTTCCCCTTTTAGTTTTCTGAGAGTTTTTAATCACAATGGGTGTTGGATTTTGTCAAGTGCTTTTTCTGCATCTACTGATATGGGATGTGATTTTTCTTTGGTAGCCTATTGATGTGATAGATTATATTAATTGATTTTGATTTTTTTTTTTTTTTGAGACAGAGTCTCATTCTGCCACCCTGGATGGAGTGCAGAGGTGCAATCTTGGCTCACTGCAACCTTTGCCTCCTAGGCTCAAGCAATTCTTGTGCCTCAGCCTCCCAGGTAGCTGGGATTACAGGCATGTGCCACCATGCCTAGCTAATTTTTGATTTTTAGTAGAGATGGAGTTTCACCACGCTGGCCAAGCTGGTCTTGATCTCTTGGCCTCAGATGATCCATCCGCCTCTGCCTCCCAAAGTGTTGGGATTACAGGCGTGAGCCACCACACCCAGCCTGATTTTGAATGTTGAACCAGCATGGCATACCTGGGATAAATCCCACTTGGCCATGGTGTATAATTCTTTATTTTCATTTTTTATTTTTTTGGAGACAGGGTCTCACTCTGTTACTCAGGCTGGAGTGCAGTGGCATGATCTCAGGTCACTGCAGCCTCTGTCTCCTGGGCTCAAGTGGTTCTCCCACCTCCATCTCCTGAGTAGCTGTGGCTACAGGCGCACACCATCACACCCAACTAAGTTTTGCATTTTTTGGTAGAGACATGGTTTCACCATGTTGCCCAGGCTGGTCTCCAACTTCTTGGCTCAAGCGATCCACCTGCCTCAGTCTCTCAAAGTGCTGGGATTACAGATGTGAGCACCATACTTGGCCTATAATTCTTTTTATACATTATTGGATTTGATTTGATAATTTTTTTGAGAATTTTTACATTTATATTCATGAGAGATATTGGTCTGTAGTTTTCTTTTCTTGCATGTCTTTGTTTTTGGTATTAGGATAATGCTGGTCTCATAGAATGAGTTAGGAAGTACTCTTTCTGCTTCTATCTTTTGGAAGAGATGGTAGAGAATTCATACAATTTGTTTTTCATAAGTGTCTGTTAGATTCACCATTGAACACATTTGGGTCTAGTGTTTTGGAAGGTTGATAATTATTGATTCAGTTTCTTTAATAGATATAAACCTATTCATATGGTCTGTTTCTTCTTGTGTGAGTTTTGGCAGATTGTGTCTTTTCTAGGAATTGTACATTCTAGGTTATCAAATCTGTGGGCATGGAGTTGTTCATAATATTCCTTTATTATTCTTTTAATGTTGGTGGGATCTGTACTGATGTTCTCTCTTTCATTTGTGATACTGGTAACTTATTTCTTCTCTCTTTTTTTCTTAGTTAACCTATATATTAGGCTATTTTTGGATTGCTATAAAGAAATACCTGAGACTGAGTAATTTGTAAAGAAAAGAGGTTTAATTGGCTCGACGTTCTGCAGGCATTATAGGAAGCATGGTGCTGGCATCTGCTTGGTTGCTAGGGAGGCCTCAGGAAGCTTATAATCATGGCGGAAGGGAAGGGGGAGTAGGCATGTCACATGGTGAAAGCAGGAGTGAGGGAGTGAGAGGGGAGTGCCACACACTTTTAAACAACCAGATCTCATGGGAACTCAGAGTGAGAGCTCACTTATTACCAAGGGGATGGCCCAAGCCATTCATGAGGGCTGCCCCTGTGATCTAAATACCTCCCACCAGGCCCCACCTCCAATACTGGGGATTACAGTTTGGGGAGGGACAAATATGCAAATGATATTAGCCTGGCTAGAGACTTACACACTTTATTGATGTTTTCAAAGAGGTAGATTTTGGTTTTGTTGATATTCCCTATTAATTTCCTGTTTCAACTTCATTCATCTAATTTTCATTATTGCTTTGTTTCTGCTTCCATTGGATTTAATTTTTTTTTAGTTTCCTAAAAGTAGATAATTGATTTTAGATCTTTCTTCTTTTCTTTTCTTTTTCTTTTTTTTGAGACAGAGTTTTGCTCTTTTTGCCCAGGCTGAAGTGCAATGGCACGATCTCGGCTTGCTGCAAACTCTGCCTACTGGGTTCAAGTGATTCTTCTGTCTCAGCCTCCCTAATAGCTGGGATTACAGGTGCCCACCATCATGTCTAGCTAATTTTTGTGTTTTTAGTAGAGATGGTGTTTCACCACGTGGGCCAGGCTGGTCTCGAACTCCTGACCTCAGGTGATAGGCCTGCCTCTGCCTCCCAAACTGCTGGGATTACAGGTGTGAGCCACCGTGCCCAGCCTAGATCTTTCTTCTTTTCTAATTATACATTCAATGCTATAAATTTCTCCCTAAGCACTGCTTTTGCTGTGTCTCACAAATTTTGATAAGTTGTTATCATTTGTGTTTAGTTGAAAATATGTTTTTTTTCCAAGATTTCCTCCTTGACATATGTGTTATTTATAAATGTATAGTTTAATCTCCAAGTATTTTAGAATTTTCCAGCTATCTTTCTTTTTTCTTTTTTTTTTAAGAGATAGAGTCTCTTGCTTTGTCCCCCGGCTGATATGCATTGGCACTATATTAGCTCACTACAGCCTCAAACTTCTGGGCTCAAGTGATCCTCTTACCTCAGTCTCCTCAGTAGCTGGGACTATGGGTGTGCACCATCATGCTTGGCTAATTTTTAAATTTTTTTGTAGAACCGGGATGTCACTTTGTAGCCCAGGCTGGTATTGAACTCCTGGCTTAAAGCAACCCTCCAGCCTTGGCCTCCCAAAGTGCTGGGATTATAGGTGTGAACCACTGTACCTGGCCCCAGGTGTTATTAATTTCTAGTTTAACTCCAATGTGATCTGAAAACAGACATTGTATGATTTCTATTTAAAAAATTTTAAAAGATAAGACCACAACCTAGAATGTGGTCTATTGTGGTAAATATTCCGTGTGAGCTTGAGAATAATGTGTATTCTGTTGTTACTAGATGAAGTAGCCAATAGATGTTAATTTTTTTCTTTTTTAATTTTTTTCTTTTTTTTTTTTTGAGACGGAGTCTCACTCTGTCGCCCAGGCTGGAGTGCAGTGGCACGATCTTGGCTCACTGCAAGCTCTGCCTCTCGGGTTCACGCCATTCTCCTGCCTCAGCCTCCAGAGTAGCTGGGACTACAGGTGCACGCTGCCGCGCCCTGCTAATTTTTTAAAAAATTTTTAGTAGAGATGAGGTTTCACCATGTTAGCCAGGATGGTCTCGGTCTCCCGACCCTGTGATCCGCCTGCCTCGGCCTCCCAAAGTTCTGGGATTACAGACGTGAGCCACCGAGCTCGGCCTTAATTTTTTAATAAATTATTTTACATTTTGTAGAGATGGGATCTCACTATGATGACCAAATTGGTCTTGAACTTTTGGCCTCAAGCAATCCTCCCATTAGCCTTAGATGTTAATTATATCCAGTTAATTGATGGTGCTGTTGAGTTCAACTATGTCCTTTTGGCTTTTCTGCCTGCTGGATCTGTCCATTTCTGATAGAATGAAGCTAGAGTCTCCAACTATAATAGTGCATGCATTTATTTCTGCTAGCGGTTCTAGCAGGTTTTGCCTCACATATTCTGGTCTTCTGTTGTTAGGTGCATACACATTAAGGATTGTTTTTTCTCAGAGTATTCACCCCTTTATCATTTGCATTGCCCCTCTTTATCCCTGATAACTTTCCTGAAGTCTTCTCTGTCTGAAATTAATATAGCTACTCCTGCCTTCTTTTGATTAGTGTGAGCATGATATATCTTTCTTCATTTCTTTACTTTTACTTTATCCATAACTTTATATGTAAAGTTGGTTTCTTATAGATAACATATAATGCATCTTGTTTTTATTTTTATTTTTTTAGAGACAGGGTCTCACTCTGTTGCCCAGCTAGAGTGCAGTGGCATGATCATGGCTCACAGCAGTTTTGACCTCCCGGGCTCAAGTGATCCTCCCACCCCAGCCTCTTAAGTAGCTAGGACTACAGGTGCACATCACCACGCTCAGCTAATTTTTTTTTTTTTTTTTTTGAGACAGAGTCTCACTCTTGTCACCCAGGATGGAGTGCAATGGCATGATTTCGTCTCACTGCAACCTCCGCAGCCTGGTTCAAATGATTCTCCTGCCTCAGCCTCCCGAGTAGCTGGGATTACAGGTGCCACCACACCCGGCTAATTTTTGTATTTTTGGTAGAGATGGGGTTTCACCATGTTGGCCAGACTGGTCTCGAACTCCTGACCTCAGGTGATCCACCCGCCTCCACCTCCCAAAGTGCTGAGATTATAGGCATGAGCCACCGCTTCTGGCACAGCTAATTTTTAAATTTTTTGTAGAGATGGGTTCTCATTGTGTTTCCCAGTCTAGTCTTGAACTCTTGGGCTCAAATGATCCTCTCTCCTTGGCCTTCCCAAAGTGCTGGGATTACATGTGAGAGCCATCATGCCCCATCTGTGTCTTGTTTTTTGATCCACTCTGACAATCTCTGTACTTTGTGTATTTGACGACTGGCATGAAAAGTGATTATTGATATAATGGCATTAATATTTAGTGTATTTATTACTAATTTCCATTTGTTGCCCTTGTTCTTTGCTCCTATTTTTGTCATGCACACCTTTTCTGCCTTTTGTGATTTTAATTGAGCACTCTATATGATTTCCTTTTCTCTCCTTTTTTTTTCTTTTTTTTTGAGATGGAGTCTTGCTCTCTCATCCAGGCTGGAGTGCAGGTGCAGTGGTGCAATCTCGGCTCACTACAACCTCTGCCTCCCAGTTCAAGGGATTTGCCTGCCTCAGCCTCCCGAGTAACTGGGATTACAGACAATCACCACCACGCCTGGCTAATTTTTGTATTTTTAGTAGAGATGGGGTTTCACCATGTTGGCCAGCCTGGTCTCGAACTCCTGACCTCAGGTTATCCACCTGCCTCAGCCTCCCAAAGTGCTGGGATTACAGGCATGAGCCACTGTGCCAGGCACCATTTTCTCTCCTTTCTCTTTTTTTTTTTTTTTTTTTTTTGAGACAGAGTCTCACTCTGTCCCCCAGGCTGGAGTGCAGTGGCACAATCTCGGCCCACTGCAATCTCTACTTCCTGGGTTCAAGCGATTCTCCTGACTCAGCCTCCTGAGTATCTGGGATTACAGGCACGCACCACCAAACCCGGTTAATTTTTGTATTTTTAGTAGAGACGGGGTTTCACCATTTTGGTCAGGTTGGTCTCAAACTCCTGACCTCGTGATCCGCCCACTGCAGCCTCCCAAAGTGCTGGGATTACAGGCGTGAGCCACTACGCCCGGCCTTTCTCTCCTTTCTTAACATATTATATACTTCCTTTAAAACTTTTTTGGTGGTTGTCCTAGAGTTTGCAATATGCATTTACAACTAATCCAAGTTCACTTTCAGATAACACTATGCTACTTTATGGTAGTATAACTACCATTAATAAAAAAAAAAAAATTCTGCTGCCTCCCTCCTGTCTTTATACTATTGCTGTCATTCATTCATGCGTACATAAACATACAAACATATGTATGTGCGTCTGTATGTTATTCTTAAGAATACAAAAGATACAATTTTGTATTTTACCTTCCCTTGTTTCCTATCTAATGTTTTCCCTTTCTTTATGTAGATCTGAGTTTCTAACCTATATCACTTTTTTTTCTCTCTGAAGGACTTTTTTTTTTTTAACATTTCTTACAAGGCAGGGCTACTGGCCACACATTCCTTCAATTCTTTTTTTTTGTTTTGTTTTTTGAGACGGAGTCTCGCTCTGTCGCCCAAGCCGGAGTGCAAGTGGCCAGATCTCAGTTCACTGCAAGCTTGGGGTTTCACCGGGTTAGCCAGGATGGTCTCGATCTCCTGAACCCATGATCCGCCCGTCTCGGCCTCCCAAAGTGCTGGGATTACAGGCTTAAGCCACTGCGCCCGGCCACATTCCTTCAATTCTTATTTGTCCAAGAAAGTCTTTACTTCTCCTTCACTTTTTTTTTTTGTTTGTTTGTTTTTTGAGACAGAGTCTCGCTCTGTTGCCTAGGCTGGAATGCAGTGGTGTGATCTCGGCTCATTGCAACCTCTACCGCTTGGGTTCAAGCGATACTCCTGCCTCAGCTTCCCAAGTAGCTGGGATCACAGGTGTGTGCCACCATACCTGGCTAATTTTTGTATTTTTAATAGAGATGGGGTTTCACCAAGTTGGCCAGGTTGGTTTTGAACTCTTGACTTAAAGTGATTCATTCGCCTGCCTTGGCCTCGCAAAGTGCTGGGATTACAGGCCACTGTGCCTGGCCTTCTCCTTCACTTTGAAGGATAATTCTCAGGGTACAGGATTCTAGATTGGTGGTGTGGTGTTTTCCTCTCAATGCTTTAACTATTTCATTCTCCTGTCTTCTTGCTTGTATCATTTATGAGAAGTTAAATATAATTCTTATCTTTGCTCCTCTGTAGGGAAAGTGTTTTTTTCTCTCTGTCTTCTTTCAAGATTTTTTTTTTTTCTCTTTGATTTTCTGGAGTTTGAATATGATAAGCCTAGAGGTAGGTTTTTTTTTTTGGCATATATCCCATTTGGTGTTTTCTGGACTTCCTGGATGTGTGGTTATCTGACAACAGATTTGGGAGCTTATTAGTATTACAGCTTCAAATATTTCTTGTCTTCTTTTCTCTGTTTCTTCTCCTTCTGGTTTACATGTATATTATACCTGTTGTAATTGTCCCACAGTTCTTGGGTATTCTGTTCTATTTTGTTTTTGTTTGTTTTAGTCTTTTTTTTAATCTTTGTTTTTCAGTCTGAAAGTTTCTATTTTTATATCCTCAAGCTCAGAGATTCTTTCCTCAGCCATGTCCAGTCTACTAATGAGCCCATCAAAGGCATTCTTTATTTCTGTTACAATGTTTTTGATCTCTAGCACTTTTTTGTGATTCTTTCTTAGGCTTTTCATCTCCTAACTTACATTATCTACCTGTTCTTATATTGTCTACTTTTTCCGTTAGAGCCCTTAGCATATTAATCATACTTTTAAATTCCTGGTGTGATAATTCCAACATTTGCGCCCTGACTCTGATTCTGATGCTCGTTGGGTCTCTTCAAACTGTGTTTTTTTCCCTTTAATATGCTTTGTGCTGTTTTGTTGAAATGTGAATATTTTGCAGAGATGAAAAGAATGTGGGGCTGAGTGTGGTGGTTACACCTGTAATGTCAGCACTTTGGGAGGCCAGGGCAGGTGGATCCCTTGAGCTCAGGAGCTCGAGACCAACTTGGGCAACATAGCAAAACCCTGTCTCTCTTTCTTTTTTTTCCCCTTGAGACAGGGTCTCACTCTGTCCCCCAGGCTGGAGTGCAGTGACACGAGGTGGCTTACTGCCACCTCAACCTCCCAGGCTCATGCAATCCTCCTACCTCAGCCTCCCAAGTAACTGGGACTATGCCACTGCACTCCAGCCTGGGGGACAGAGTGAGACCCTGTCTCAAGAAAGAGAAAAGAGAAAAAAGACTCTGGTAAATAGGCCTTTGGTGGTGTGGTGGTAAGGTATGCGAGGAGGGGAAACATTCTATATTCCTATGACTGGGTCTCAATCTTTTGCACCCTAGACTTTCTAATTTTGAAGGCAGTGGTTTGTTCAGTAACCTGTCTTCTCTAACAAATCTAAGAAGAATTGCTGATTTTTTAGTTTGTTCAGACTTCTACTTGTTGCTAGGGCAGAGTGATTACTTCTAAGCTCCTTACGTGCCAGACTGGAGCCCTCTTTCTTATTTCATTTTTTTTTTCTTCTTTGTTCTTTATGTTTCTAGGAATTATAAATAATGTCTTTGGCCACAGAGCTTTCCTAATTATGGTCACCTTTCCCAAGCTTTTTATAGAGATGACAGTCCACTCCACTCCCCACATGATGGAAACACTTGGGCATTGAGGCCACAGCTCTGAACTACACAGACCAGTGGCTGACACATGGTGCTTCTTGTAAACAGAGGGATCTTTCATTAGAAATTAGTGTAAGGGGCTGGGTGCAGTGGCTCATGCCTGTAATCCCAGCACTTTGGGAGGCCAAGCTGGGAGGATGGCTTGAGGTCAGGAATTCAAGCCCAGCCTTGGCAACACAGTGAGATCCTGTCTCTTAAAAAAAAAAAAAAAAGGAAAAGAGAATAAAAGAAATCAGTGTAGCAAACAAAGGATGATAATCCTCTACTTTCAATAAATGAACTGTAAACTGCCTGTTTTGTTGTATTAGGTTCGAGATGGCAGAATTTCTATGACTCAGCCAGATACATTCTGATTACAGCAGTTGACATTTCAGAGTGAAATGACTCCTGATAGAACCACAGTTGTTTGGCCGCTTATGCTGTTACTCACAGAGAATTGTCTTGTGAAAGGAATTCATTGTGTTTTAGAAGGTCAGAAAGCTGTCTGATAGAGTCATGATTTTCTTTCCTTTTCTTTCCTCCCTCCCTCCTTTTTCTCTTTTTCTTTTTCTTTCTTCCCTTCCCTTCCTTCTTTCCTTCCTTCCCTCCCTCCCTCTCTCCCGTCTTCTTTCCTTCCTTCTTTCTTCCTTTTTTGTAAAGCTCCCAGGTGATTCTAATTTGCAGCCAGAGTTCAGAACTGTGGCTGTAGAGGAAGGAGATTTTGGCATTAGGAAGAAAGTTGCCCTGTGAACTCTTCCAATCTTTTGGGATGTTAGGGAGATGAAGAATGTACTGAGAAGACTTGCTCCTAGAAAAATAGAGAAACACTTTCCCCTTCTTAATACCATATAATCTGTAGTAACTAGCCTACAGTTTTAAAAAAGAAACTTGCTTCCTTAATATTTATTTTGTGCAAATAAGTGTTTAAATTGTAAAAATTCAGGCAACACAGAAATATATAGGCCCAAAAGAGAAATTTTCTGTTTTATTTTTGTCTTCTAACCACCCCCAAATCTGTTCTTTCTTAATTAATTAATTAAGTTTTTGTTTTTGTTTTTTTGAGACAGGGTCTTGCCCTGTCGCCCAGGCTGCGGGGCAGTGGCATGATCATGGCTCACTGTAGCTTTGAACTCCTGGACTCGGGTAATCCACCCACCTCAACCTCCCAGAGTGCTGGTATTACAGGTGTGAGCCTGGCCCGTGAAGTGTTTTTTGAATGCTTACTAGGTACCAGGCACTGGATGCTGGGTGCTGGGATATAACAGCTCACAGGACAACACAGTCCCTTTTCTCACAGTAGAGAAAAATAAACAAATATTTAAAGCAACTTCACATAGTTTTAGGTGCTAGGAGAAAACAACACAGTGATGTGGACAAAGGGACCCTGGGAAGTAGATGGTATTACTTTAGGTGAGATTGTCAGAGGTGGGCCTTTGAAAAGGTGCTGAAGTCCTGGGTAGATGGGGCCTCTCAGGCAGAGGGACTGGTAAGTGCAAAGGTCCTTGGCTCTCTGGAGCTACAGAAGGAGAGCACTGTTGTGACCATGACCAGGAAGGGGAGGGGTAGGGATGAGGTTGGAATGGGCAGGGGCCTGATGTGTAGGCCTTTGAGACCATGAATAGAAATTTGAGTTAGACGGCACAGGGATTGGCATGGGCTGATACATATGTTAAAAAAAAAAAATCACTGTTTTTGGAGAATCAATTGTAGGGATAAGAATAGAATTAGGGAGATCAGGTAGGAGACTGTGCAGTGGTTCAGTGAGCTATGAGGGTGACTCAGACAAGGGGTACCACTCTTACTGATTTGGAAGAACAACAGTTTTTAAAAGAATTATTGTCTTTCAAATTAAAGTAATACATGCGAATTTAAAGAAATTCAAACAATATAAAATATTGTAGAGTAAAATGTGAACCTGACCATGGGAAAGTTCATCTCCTCTTGTTCTCATCTGGACTCAACCCCTACTTTGTTCCCCCAAGGCAACCTCTGTCCTCTGTGAACACCATAGGGTGTGTCACTGGTACCTTCCTCAGTGCCTTCATAATCAGTCCTTGGGGACAAATATATGTCCACGCACATTTATTGTTATTTTATTTTATTTTATTTTATTTATTTTATTTAAAGACAGAGTCTTACTCTGTCGCCCAGGCTGGAGTACAGTGGCCCATTTGCAGCTCACTGCAACCTCCACCTCCTGGTTTCAAGTGATTCTCCTGCCTTAGGCTCCTGAGTAGCTGGGATTACAGGCACCTGCCACCATGCCTGTCTAATTTTTGTATTTTTAGTAGAGATGGGCTTTCACTGTGTTGTCCAGGCTGGTCTCGAACTCCTGGCCTCAAGTGATTTGGCCTCCTAAAGTTCTGGGATTACAGGCGTGAGCCACTGTGCCTGACATGTTATTTATTTTTATTAAAAAATATTTTTAATTGATACGTAATCTTTTACATATTCATGGGGTACATGTGATATTTTGTTGCATCATAGAATGTATAATGATCATTTCAGGGTATTGGGGTATCCATCACCTTGAATAGTTATCATTTCTATGTGTTGGGAATATTTCAGTTTCTTTTAGCTACTTGGAATTATATAATACATTGTATAGTCACCCTGCTCTGCTATCAGACATTAGAACTGTCTAACTGTATGTGTGTACCTGTTGACCAACCTGTCTTCACCCCGCTCCCACCCACATACCCTTTCCAGCCTCTGGTGTCTATCATTCCACTCTCTACCTCAATGACGTCGTTTATAGCTCTTACATGAGTGAGAACATGTGATATTTGCCTTTCTGTGCCTGCCTTATTTCACTTAACATAATGACCTCCAGTTCCACCCATGTTTCTGCAAATGACATGATTTTATTTTTTTTTATGGTCAGATAGTATTCCCTTGTGTACATATACCACATTTTATTTATTCATTTGTCAGTTGATGGACAGGACACTTGGGTTGATTTCATGTTGTGAATAGTGCTGTGATAAACATGGGAGTGCAGGTATCCTTTTGATTTCCTTTAGATAACTATCCAGTAGTGGGACTGCTGGATCATATGGTAGTTTTGCTTTCAGGTTTTTGAGAAACCTCCATACTGTTTTCCATAGCGCCCGTACTGATTTACAATCCTGCCAACAGTATATAAAAGTTCCCTTTTGTCCGCATCCCCACCAGCATCTATGTGTTTGTTTTCTCTCTTTTTAATAATAGCCATTCTGATTGGGGTAAGATGATAGCTCATTGTGGTTTTGATTTGCATGTCACTGATTATGATTAGTGATGGGTTTTTGTTTTGTTTTTGTTTTTTTTTTTTTTTTTGCTTTTAGAGAGAGTCTTGCTTTGTCATCCAGACTATGGAGATGTGATAATACCTCACTGTAAACTCGAATTCCTGGGCTCAAGCAAACTTTCCATCTCAGCCTTTTGAGTAGCTGAGATTACAGGGTTGTGCCACAATGTCTGACTAATTTTATTAATTTATTGTAGAGATGGAGTCTTGCTATGTTGACCAGATTGGTCTTGAACTGGTCTCAGGTGATCCTCTTACCTCAGTCCCCTAAAGTACTAGGATTACAGTAGTCTGCATGGCCCACTGCTCTGATGCTTATTATGTCTTTCCTTCTACTAATTTTGAGTTTCATTTGCCCTTGCTTTTCCAGTTCCTTGAAGTGCATCATTAGGTTATTTAAAACTTTTCTACTTTTTAATGTAAATGTTTATTGTTATAAACTTCCCTCTTAGCACTGCTTTTGTTGAATCCCAAAGGTTTTGGTATGCTGTGTTTCAATTTTCATTTGTTTCAAAAACTTTTAAATTTTCTCCTTAATTTCTTCCTTGACCCTTTGGTCATTCAGGAGCATTTTGTTTAATTTGCATGTGTTTATATAGTTTCCAAAGTTCCTCTTGTTATTATTAAATACTTTCTATTTTATTCCATTGTGGTCTGAGAAGATACTAGATATTTGAAGAATTTGTTGAGACTTATTTTGTGTTCTAAAATATGATTTATCCTGGAAAATATTCCCTGTGCTGATAAGAAAAATGTGCATTCTGTAGCTGGTGGATGAAATGTCTGTTATGTAAATGTCTGTTAGGTCTATTTGGTCTAAAGTTAAGCTTAAATCCAATGTTTCTTTATTAATTTTCTGTCTAGATTATTTGTCTAATACTGAGAGTGGGGTGTTGAATTCTCCAACTATTACTGTATTTCATTCTATCTATCTCTCCTTTAAAATCTAGTAATATTTGATTTATGTACCTGGGTGCTCCTGTGTTGGATGCATATATATTTAGAATTGTTATATGCTCTTGCAGTTGATTCCTTTGTCATTATATAATGACCTTCTTTGTCTCTTTTTACTGTTTTCACTTAAAGTCTATTTTATCAGCCGTAAACATAGCTACTCCTGCTTACTTTTGGTTTCCATTTACATGGAATATCTTTTTCCATCCCTCTACTTTCAGTCTGTGTATCATCTCAACTGTGACATGAGTTTCTTTTAGGCAGCATATAGTTGGGTCATGTTTTTAAAATACATTCAGCCACTCTGTATCTTTTAAGTAGAAAGTTTAACACTCAAGGTTATGTGTGAGGGCTTATTCTTGTCATTTTATTAATTAAGTTCTGGTTGTTTTATATATCCTTTGCTCCTTTCTTATTGTTTATCATTGTGGTTTGGCAGTATTCTGTAGTGGTAACATTTGAGTCTTTTATCTTCCTTGTTTGTGTGCTTGCTTGACCAGTAGTATTTATATTTTCACGATTTTCATATTATTCTTTGACTTTTTGGTATAGGACTATCTTAAGTGGTTCTATAGGGAAAGTCTAGTAATGAATTCCCTCAGCTTTTGCTTGTCCAGGAGACTTTATTCCTCCTTCATTTATGAACAATAACTTTGCTGGGTATAGTATCTCTGCTTGACTTTTTGTTTTGTTTTTTGTTTTTTTTGAGACAAGGTCTGACTCTGTCACCCAGGCTGGAGTGCAGTGGTGCCATCTCGGCTCACTGCAACCTTTGCCTTGCTGGGCTCAAGCCATCCTCCCATCTCAGCCTCCCGAGTAGCTGGGACTACAGGCATCTGCCGCCAGGCCTGGCTGATTTTTGTATTTATTTGTAGAGATGGGGTCTCCCCATGTTGCCCAGGCTGGTCTTAAACTTGTCAACTCAAGTAGTCCACCCACCTTGGCCTCCCAAAGTGCTTGGATTACAGGTGCAAGCCACCGCACTTGGCCTGCGGGCAGTTTTTTAATTTTAGCACTTTGACTATATCATCCTGTTCTCTCCTTGCTTGTAAAGTTTCTGCTGAGAAATCTGCCATTAGTCTGATGGGGTTCCTTTATGAGTGCTAGACACTTTTCTGTTGCTGTTTTTAGAATTCTCTCTTTGCCTTTGACTATTGACAGTTTGACTATAGTGTGCCATGGAGGACACCTTGAATTGTATCTATTTGGGGATCTCTGGGCTTCCTGAATCCGGATGTCTAAATCTCTTGCTAGACTTGGGAAGTTTTCATTTATTATTTTGTTAAATAGATTTTCTAATGTTTTCCTTACCCCTTCACCTTCTGGGGACATTGAAAATTTGAATATTTGGTCACTTTATTGGTGTCCTATATATCACATGGACTTTGCTCATTTTTTAAAATAATTTTTTCTTTATTTTTGTCTGACTGGGTTATTTCAAAAGACTTGCCTTCAAATTCTAAGTTTCTTTCTTCTGCTTGATCTAGTCTGTTGTTGAAGCTTTTGAATGTATTCTGTATTTCATTCAATGAGTTCTTCAGTTCAAGAATTTTTGTTTGGTTGTTTTTTATAATGTCTATATCTTTAGTAAACTTCTCATTTGTATCTTGCATTCTTTTTCTGATTTCTTTGTATTGGTTTTCAGTATTCTCTTATATTTCGCTGAACTTCTTAATGTCAATATTTTGAATTCTTTTTCTGAGATTTCATAAATTTCTTTTTGATTGGGATTTGTTACTGGAGAATTATTATGTTCCTTTGGAGGTGTTATATTTATTTGCTTTTTCATGTTTTTTGTGTCCTTACATTGGTATCCATGCATCTGTTGTAAAAGTTGCTTTTTCTAGTTTTTGAATTTGCTTTCATAGGGGAGACTTTTTCCTGAAGATGTATCTGTGGTTGTTTGGGTAGGGCACTTTGATCCTTGGTGCATGCACTGGAGTAGTCTCTGTATGATTTCTTCAGCTGTAAACAGTATCAGTGTTGCCTGTGATTTTCTTGATGGCTCATGGTGTGATTATTAGTGGAGGCTATGTTGAAGTTTGGCTGAGGGCTAGGCCAGTAGGTGGGCCAGTCTTTAGGCCCAGTGTTGACAGCAGTGGGCTGGGCATGCCTGTTCTTGCACCCCAGCGTTGCTTATGCTGGCACAGGTATTAGTGTGTCCAATCAGGCCAATTCTTGGGCCTCCAGGTGGCTTGCTTGGGTGGCAGGAATAGCAGCAATGGGCTAGGTGGGTGGGCAGGTTCTTGAGCCCCTTAGCAGCAGGCCTGGTGTGGATGATGGCAATTGCAGTGGTGGGATAACTCTTAGGGATCCAGGTGGTATGCACTGGTGTTGGTGGTGGCTGCAATGGTCTGGGAAGGCCAGTCCCTAGGCCTGCAGGTGATATATGTGGGTGGGTGCCGCTGTAGTGGCAGTGGGAGATTGGGTGGGCCTGACCAGAGACTATGGGAGGAATGCTTAGGTGTCAGTGATGATGGACCGGGCTGGGCAACTCCCACACCCTGAGATGGAATACTCAGGTTCTGGGCTGAGGGTTAGAGCTGGGCTGGGTAGACCTGCCCTCAGGCTCTCTGGTGATGTGTACAGGTGCTGGCTATGATAGACAGGGGTGGGGTGATCCCCAGGCTGCCAGTGCAATGCTCAGGTAGGGACAGCTGCAACTGCACTGTGGCCCTGCTGCTGGGGAGGCCAGGATTACTTTCAGTGAGAACAGCTGGGGCACGGCGGCAGTTCACAGTGCTGCCATTGCAGGCAGTGGAATGTGTCCTCAGGGCATGTGAAAATGCCTGGTTGCCTCTCTGCTGGGGGTGCAGTTGGGTGGTTGTTGTCAGTGGCTCCTGCCTAGCCCCAGTGTGGAGGTGGCTGGGCTCTTAAAATGGTGCCATGCTGCTGCTGCTTAGGGCTTGGGAGTGTGTGGGACACAGCATGACCTCCCTCTCTGGAGCGGTGCTGCCGTTCAGTTTCCAGGCAGCTCCCTACCTTAGTCAGGGCCCTTGAGGGTTGAAGGTTGAGGGACTCTCCTACAGCTAAGAGTCTGTGGTGGGAATGTAGATTGCGGGGGGTCTCTCACTTACCCTTTCCCCACTTTACCGGACCTCTCCAGGCTCCCAGCCAATCCCAGATGAGCAGGCTGTCTTGCTTCCCTCTCCTGCCTTGCTTTTGGTGTTTCCCACTCCTCTGTGGAATTCCAGTGCTCTCTCTTAGATGATCTGTTTGAAGTGTCATTATCTACTTGCTATTTTGGTTCCTTTTTATGGAAGAGGCGAATACCATATGCATGTAGTCAGCCTTCTTGAAGCCCCCCAGTCTATTGTTTTTTAAAATATAAACTTGACCATACTCTGGAAATGTCTCTGCAGTTTGCTCTTGCTCACTTAATGATCCATCTCAGGCATCTTTGTCAGTTCCTATAGAGCTGCCTTGGTGTTTATCTCAGCTCATACTTTTCCGTGGTATGATGAACCATATATATCTGATGGCCATTTAAGCTGTTTCTTTTTTTCCTACTACAAACAATGTTGTATTTAATGTTTCCTGCATGTATCTTTGATAGGTACCAAGAAGTGGAGCTGTTGGTTTCAATGGACATGCATATTTTGTGTGTGTGTGTGTGTTTTGTGTGTGCGTGTATTTTTGAGACAGAGTCTTACTCTGTCACCCAGGCTGGAGTGCAATGGCACGATCTTGGCTCAGTGCAACCTCTGCCTCCTGGGTTGAAGCGATTCTTCTGCCTCAGCCTACTGAGTAGCTGGGATTACAGGTGTGCACCACCATACCTGCCGATTTTTGTATTTTTAGTAGAGATGGGGTTTCTTCATGTTGGCCAGGCTGGTCTCAAACTCCTGACCTCAAGTGATCCCCTCACCTTGGCCTCCCAAAGTGCTTGGATTACAGGCATGAGTCATTGTGCCCGGCTCGTTTTGGTTTTTTTTTTTTTAGAAGCATGGTCTTGTTGTGTTGCCCAATTTGGAGTACAGTGGTGCAATCATAGCTCACTGTAGTCTCAACTTCCTGGGCTCAAGCTGTCCTCCCACCTTGGTCTCCCAAAGCACTGGGAATACAGGCATGAGCCACGAGACCTGGCTACATTTCGTTTTGATAGATGCTGCCAATTTTTGCATAGGAAGCGCTATTCCAACTAACCTCTCACCAGCATAGCACCCATTTCCTCATACTCTTGCCAACAGCAGACATTATCTTACCCCCTTCCCCATCTGATGAACTAAAAATATTTCTCTTTGTTTTAATTTACATTTCTGTGATTACTACTCAGGTCGTTCATGTGTTAATTGGCTATCTGTATTTCTACCATGAATTGTCATTGTTTATTTTTCTGTTGGGATATTTGTTGTTCTTCTGATTTCTAGGAGTTCTTGTATGGTATTATATTAACCTCTTGTCTATACAGGCATTGAAAGATTCTTTTCCCAATCTGCTTGTCTTTTTTCCCTGTTTATGACATCTTTACACTTTTAGTTTTATATTTAGTATGAAAAATCTCTTTGCCTTCAAGTTTCTTTGTCTCATTTGGGACCAGGTATTTTTCAACTCAACATTATTATTTATATTACTTTAATTTTTTAGACACAGGATCTCACTCTGTCTCCCAGGCTGGAGTGCAGTGGCCTCATTCACTGTAGCCTTGGACTCCAGGGCTCAAATGATCCTCTTGCCTTGGCCTTGCAAAGTTCTGGGATTACAGGCATGAGACACTGTGCCCAGCCCGACTCAACATCATTAGCAAGGATTATGAAGTGGATATTTGGAGGGTGGATTGTTATAATTTATTGAACCTTTTGGCTGAGAAGTTTTACACAATTTAGCAATTACCAAAGAATGCGAAGAAGATGAAGAAGGACACCACTTTATTGAGGGCTGGATCATCATCTGGACACGGTGGACTTCCTCTCTGTAGCCATGTGCTAATTTCCATTTTACAGATAAGGAAATAGGTGATTTGTGGCCGGGCATGATGGCTCATGCCTGTAATCCCTGCACTTTGGGAGGCCGAAGCGGGCGGATCACGATGTCAAGAGATCAAGACCATCCTGGCCAACATGGTAAAACCCCATCTCTACTAAAAATACAAAAATTAGCTGGACGTGGTGGTGCGTGCCTGTAGTCCCAGCTACTCGGGAGGTCGAGGCAGGAGAATCTCTTGAACCCAAGAGGCGGAGGTTGCAGTGAGCCGAGATCACGCCACTATACTCCAGCCTAGCGACCGAGCGAGACTGTCTCAAAAAAAAAAAAAAAAAAGAAAGAAAGAAATGACTTGTCCTAAGTCACACAGTCCTTGGGACATAACAGGGGATAAATTAATATTTATTGGATGAGCAAGTGAGCCAGAATTGGACCCTCAGCCTGTCTGACTCAACCCAAACTCCTGTTCCTACACCCATGGCTGCCCCTTGCTCTCCCGGCACATGGCCTCCTGAGTTTAACATATTTTTAACATCAGAGATAGATTGTTCTAAAATAGACAATTCTGTATTTGAATTAGTTTTCCCTTTCCATATGATCTAAAGTCAAAAAATCTGGCTAATTGTAAGGGGATTAAGATGGAGCTTAGGAACAAATTGACTTTTTAGTTTTAGGCCTAAATTTTTGCACAAAACAACAAAAACCACAATAGGAGGAGGAGGCAACAGGAAGGATCCAGAATTTTCACTGTAATGCTATTGGGCACCACCTCTTACACGGATGTTCACCTGTGGGGAAACACAGGGACAGCTGCCGTCTGCAGCAGCTTTTTGATCCCCAGGATTTTTGACTTATATAGAATCCAAGGTGGGTGGGTAGGGCCTGACTCTTACAAGACCTTTGAGTCTGTTTTGTTTTTGGTTTCCTGTCTCTTTCAGAACATGCTTCTAGAACTTTCATCTATTATGAAAAAATAATGCATCAGGAGCAGCTGGTACCTGCAGGAGGAGAGTTGTGCCTTTGTCAGCTCAAACTGCAGGAAGCGCTTTGGGACCCACGCCCTCTGCAGACACCCACCAGGCGAAGGGCCCTGTTCAGGGTGCTCCCAGCCTGGGCTCACTTCCACAGGAGACCCTTCCCTTATGGGAGCTGGGGACAGATTCTCACCCTGCCTGGGCACACTGCTTGAGGGAGGTCTGATGCTCGGGCAGGGAGGAGCTGTACACCGTCAGAGGAGATCTAGGGACAAGAGCGGCTCTGCTTGAGGAGGAGGATTGGTATATGTCTCCTCTTCCCCAGTCCCAGCACAGCCTGCTGGGATATTTTGCAAGAGAGTTCCCCAGCTCGGTAGTGGCAGTAACGGTAGCAGTTGGCCCCTTAAACGTGGGTCCAGAGCAGGCCTGGAGCTTTGTGCTCAGCCTGAGGTCAGATGTGCTTCCTGTCTATAAAGAAGAGGTTGACAAGAAACTTTTCAGTCTTTTCCTCTCACCAGTTCATTTCTTGGGGATGAATCAGTTGGATTTTTAATTCACCGATGGCATGGAAATAAAATATGGATTAAAACACTGGCAAACATTCACATGCTTTTTTTGTATCCTTTTGGGATCATTCATGGGTAGTGGTGATGCCATGATTGTGCCCCCCTAGGAGCTTCCTGGGAGTGGTAGAAGCCAGCACCTCTTCCTCACCCTGCCTGCCCTCCCAGTGGTCCTGAGCCATCCAGGAGAGAGTGTGCCCTGTGATGTGCACTGACTAGCCAACCCATGAGGCTGCTCAGCTGGTTGCTGCTTGGCTCATCTTGGCTCACTGCAACCTCCACCTCCTGGGTTCAAGCCAGTCTCCTGCCTCAGCCTCCCAACTAGCTGGGACTACAGGTGCCCATGACCAGGCCCAGCTAATTTTTGTATTTTAATATTTTTAGCTTCGTGTTAGTGAGGCTGGTCTTGAATTCCTGACCTCAGGTGCACCCAAAGCGCTGGGATTACAGGTGTGAGCCGCCGTGCCCAGCCCTGAGTTTTTAGAGCCATAAAGGTGGACTTAATTCCCATGGAAAGAGCCTTTTAGCTCCCCCATCCTCCACCCCACAGCCAGAGTAGCCCCAACCCTGGTCACACACCTGGTAATAAAGGCTTCAGGTTATAAGGAGAATCAATTTGGTTGAAAGCCATAAGGCTTGGCATCATCTATGTCCTGTGAGATAACAGCCACAGGAAATTCAGGCACTGGCCTCTGCCTCTGACCTCATTTCCTGCTTCTCACTTGTAACCCAGCTGTGGCAGCTGTCCCGCTCCTGCCTGCTGTTGCCCACCCAGGAGTGTGCTGCTGGACAGTGTCCACCTATCCTGTGGCTGCCTTTTGGGGACTCATTATTTTCATGGAGGCAGTTTCACCATATCTTCTGAGTCACCCATTCACTCACCATGCCTTTCTTTGTGGCAGCCTTGTAATTAATTATAGTAACGGTGGGGGGGTAGATGATAGGGTGTTTTTTTGTTTGTTTGTTTGTTTTTTGAGACAGGTCTCGCTCTGTTGCCCAGGCTGGAGTGCAGTGGTGTGATCTTGGCTCACTGCAACCACCACCTCCCGGGTTCAAGCGATCCTCCCACCTCAGCCTTCCCACTAGGTGGTACTCTACAGATGCACCACCACTCCCAGCTAATTAAAAAAAAATTTTTTTTTTTTGTAGAAATACTATATTCCACGTGCTCACATTAACTATACCTTGTACAACTTGTCAAGTTGTTATTGTTCATTTTCATCTTATAGATCTGACAAGGCTCAAAGAGATTAACTTTCTCCACAGTTAAAGATCACACAAGCTGAAGTGCCTGCTGGAATTCAAATCCATATCCAGCTGCTCTGAGGCCCGCAGTCCTTTCAGAAATCCTTGCTCTCCTTTCTGTAAAAGTCAGCAGCCCCTGGGCAATGATTTGTTTGTACATCTCTCTGCCCAACTAGCCTGTGAAAGCTGTAAGGGTATTTGACATCCTGGATGCTCAGCATGTAACACAGTGTTGGTTGAATGAATATGTATTTATGTATAAACGCCAAAGGCAATACCTTACCCATTGCTTCCAATTTTCCAGTCTTTATTTCTTATTCACTTTCTGTCATGTTGTGTCAATAGGTTTGTCAATAGGTGTCAGAGGCCTCTATGGCAACTTTTTTTGCAATTTCAATTTCTTTCACTCTGAAAAGTCTTTACAGGGTTGTCAACACAGCACATATGGAGGTTTTAAAAAACAAGTTTGAGGCCGGGTGTGTGGCTCATGCCTGTAATCCCAGAACTTTGGGAGGCCAAGGTGCGGGGGATCATGAGGTCAAGAGATCGAGACCATCCTGGCCAACATGGTGAAACCCTGTCTCTGCTAAAAATGCAAAAATTAGCTGGGCGTGGTGGTGTGCGCCTGCAGTCCCAGCTACTTGGGAGCCTGAGGCAGGAGAATTGCTTGAACCTGGGAGGTGGAAGTTGCAGTGAGCCAAGATCGTGCCACTGCACTCCAGCCTGGTGACAGAGCATGTCTCAAAACACAACAACAACAACAAAAATCAAGTTTGGGCTGGGCCTGGTGGCCTGCCCATAGTCCCAGTTACTCAGGAGGCTGAGGCGAGAAGATTCTTGCGACCAGGAGTTCACAGCTGTGGCATACTACGATCATGCCTGTGAATGGCCATAGAACTCCAGCCTGGGCAGCATAGCAAGGCCTTGTCTCTAAAAAGAACAAAAAACAAAGTCTGAAGGGCCCAGTGTAAAATGTAACGTTTCCAGTGACTGCTAGCGTGTCTCGGAAGGTTTCCGTTCACTGCTTCGGGATGAAGGGCACTGTCTCAGGGATGCACTTGTCTTCAGGAAGAAAGAGTAAGAACTAGCCATGGAGAATCAGCAGTGCCTCTTTGTGGCTAAGCAGGCCAGTGGCAGGTGTGCGTCAGGATCTGCAGGAACCAGGGACGGGTGTGGAGACAGGAGATGTCATGCTCTTGAGTGAAATGAAAGACACTTGTGTAATGGGATGTGTGGCTTTCTCCATCTCTCTAGGCCTTGATTTTTTGACACCAGGAAGTATTGTGTTCATTTGTGTCAGGAAGACATAGGTGCTCAGTGAGGAGAATCGGAAACCCATTTCTGCTCACGGCAACTTCACCAGCTGGTGTTAAACATTAGGTATCATCTTGCTAATGCATCCCAAGTGGTGGGGCAGAGTTGGGTGAGGTGGTGGGTTGGAGAAGAGGGAAAGATTCTAAAATGATTTCAAAGAACAGCTCAGTTATTTCCAAATATATATAACAAAACTGCTGGCAGGGCCTGGTGTAGAGGCAACCTGTCCTCACTGTGCCCCAGAGGCAGATGCAAATTTCCCGTAAGAAGCACATGTAAAGTAGGAAAGAGAATGGCTGCTGTCCACCTGGGGCTGGACAGTGCTTAAAAGCTTTTTTGTAGCTGCGATTCCCAACCTTTTTGGCACCAGGGACCTGGTATTGTGAAAGACAATTTTTCTACGGACCAGAGGTAGCGGGGGTTGGGGGATGTTTTCGGGAGGAAACTGTTCCACCTCAGCTCATCAGGCATTAGAGTCTCATAAGGAGCTGCAACCCAGATCCCACACATGCACCGTTCCCAGTAGGGTTTGCGCTCCTATGGGAATCTAATGCCACCGCTGATGGCAGGAGACGGAGCTCAGGCAGTAATGTTCACTCCCCAGCTGCTCACCTCCTGCTGTGAAGCATGTTCCTAACAGGTCATGGACCGGAACCAGTCTGCGACCCAGGGGTCGGGGACACCTGTTTTGCAGGACACAACTGCTGGTGAGGTTTATTTTGCTTCAATGCATGACCGTTATTTGCATCACAAGAGCAAATGTCAGGGTTGAAGGTGCAAAGGACCATCAGTTCTAAACTACCAGGTTTTCCCACAGAAAATTCTGGGACTCTGACCCACCTGTTTTTCTCAGAGTGGATTAACTTCCCATCTTCAGGGATAGGTAATCCACCTCTAGTACTGACAACGTTATGACTATGATGTTGTCAGAGCAGCACACATTTGCAAAACCCATGACCTGCTCTCAGGAAGCCTTCCTTGACTCCATAGGTGCCCATGGAGACTCGCCCGAGGGAGCAGAACTTGGCAGCTTTTAATTTCAGTTTTCCCATCTGGCGGTCAGGTGCACTTCTTGAAGCATGGATCTCGGCAGCACAGCCCTGCCCTGCCCAGACACCATGTGCATGCACTCGTTACAGCCTCGCTGACAGCTCAGACCGTCCCTGCTCTGCTCTAGTGACTTTCTCTCACCTCTGAGTCCAGTGTTAGCTCATGGTCACTTGACCTGTCCACCATTTGGTATCTTGTTTTCTCTTTACGTCAAAACCTAAGACACAACTATCAAATACACTTTTAGAATACACCTTTTAAACTGTACAGTCATGCGTGGCATAACCATGTTTTGGTCAATGATGGAACGAATATATGACAGTGGTTCCATAAGATTGTAAACCCTATTTTTACCGCACCTTTTCTATGTTAAGATACACAAACACTTACCCTGCTGTTACAATTGCCTACCATATCCAGTACAGTTACATGCTGCACCAGTTCGCAGCCTAGGAGCATATAGTCTAGGTGTGTCATAGGCTTTCCCATCTGGGTTGGTGCGGCACACCCTGATGTTCTCACAGTATGAAATTGTGTAAGGATGCATTTCTCAGAACGTACCCCCTCACTGACCGATGTGTGACTGTGTGGATTCCTCAACCACAATTCTACACATCTTTCCTTGCAACTCATTGCATCTTGGTGTTGGTTTAATGTTCTTTCTCATTTACTTTCATTTAGTTTTTAAAAAATTAAGGCTTTTTTTTGGATATAATTGCAGATTTACATGCAGTTGCAAGAAATGATACCCATCACCCAGTTTTCTCCCATGGTAACATCCTGCATGGTGATAGCACAGTATCAAAACCTAGAAATTGGGCTTAAAGCCTTTTATCTACTCTCACAGGCACTAGGGATTTTTAGAATTCAGAGTTTAGGAATCACATTAGTATTATCAAAATTTAAAGATTCCTAATCACATTAATCAGGTAGCAACTAAGGGTCCAAGTCAGAGGAAGAGAAATGGCCTCTAGGAAAAAAGATTTCCTGAGGTTTCTCACTCTGTAATTTGGAACACAGGGATCAGAGAGAAAGAAAATCAGTTTACAATGCATAATGATATGTCTTTATTTCATCAACAGAAATGGTGTCTAGACAAAATTCAGTTAACACTAGCAATTCAATTGAGTGAAAACTTTTTTTGCACAATAGTGTATTTACAATGAGTAAATGAAGTTTCAATTCATTAGTTCATAGCAATGCTTTTTTTCCCCAAAAGGTAAAAATTCTTAGTTACAGAGAATAAGCATCAACAGCCTTTCATTTTTACAATAAAAACCACAAGAAAAACCACAGTCACTTAGAAAAAAATAAGGACAAGCCTAAGAACTAGTACAATAAAATGATGCATTGAATTAAGTTACATTAATCGCATAGAATCTGTGTAAAAAGTATGTAGAAAAACACCTGATGTAACCTGTTACAGTCGTTGACCAGTTATGAGAGGTACAGAGGGTTATACAGGTAGATATGTGTGAAAACTGTCCGTATTGTTCAACCTGGGGAGGAAGAGAAGAGGGGCTGCAGCCCCTTGCATACACTGAGAAGACCCTGTTTTGAATATGGCCTCTGGAGTTTGTAAGGCATATATTAGAGGTGCACTTGCATCAGACTGGTTCTGGAACAAATTGTCACAGGCCCTCTTGGCCTCACTAGCAAAGGTGCTGCTTGCCTTGAATGGCTCACTGTGTCTAAGAAGCACCTGAAGCTCCCAAACGCATATGGAATCTTCCTGATCACTCACTAGAGGTGCCATGTCTTTATGTCAGAGCGTGAACAGGCATCCCAGGATTTGCACACACAAAATACATTGTTGGGACTTAAGGGGAGGTCACACTTCTGCCTCCAAACATGTTTTGGTAGAAGACTGAGCATCCATCTGTAGGAAAACCCCTTTGTCCAAGTCCCTTCACTCTTTCACAACATATGCGTCTGATTATTCCCATGGGAGCGCTTGGCACTGAATGTGAGTCTACCTGAAATGAATGGTCTTGGTGCACTTCTGCTTCTAAGAAGGGCCAATGTTTTATCTGAGGTCAATAAACTGGAATGAGAATGAAAGTCAGAGCTGTTTATCCATTGCTTGACAGCGATATGCATACACCATGTCACAACATTAAATCAAAGCTATGAAAGTTGGCCTCTGCAACCAAGTGGGTATTCTTCACAAAATGGCAGCATCGTTTTCATATTACATTTAAAATGCACTGATATTCATTTGATAGAAATATCATCTCCCAGGGTGGAGTGTAGGAAAATACTATAAACTTACTTTTCTTTGCAAGTAATGTTTTTGCACCGTCAGTTGAATAATTTATCCTCAATCTGCCACAATAAGACTTTTCTATGTACAAATGCTATTTGCACACACTGTTTGTGTACAAATATGTTCTGTTCTACAGCATCGGTTTTGGATGCTGGGGTCATGAGATGGCTCGGGCAGTACTATCAACATACACTTTCAACACACAATGCCTCGTGCACACAGACTTCCTGTGTGAATACCAACTCCACAACAGGGCATTGTACTGTGGACTGGCTCACCGGAAATCGAACTTCCAACAGTCTTCAATCTGGGGAAGAAACACTAACTCATGGTACAACGAACAGCTTTATTCTTAAAAAATAAAAACAAAAACAAAAACAAAAAAACACCTTGTTCTTTAGTCTATTTACAGTCATTTGAGGACCAAACTTGATTCTTGCTCCTTTATGGATCTGAGACTCCTCCTAAACTGTAAGCAACAGTGGAGCAGTTTGAAGTCATCTCTAAAACAGCTTCTAGTTTAAATGGGGCATAATGTAGAGAAGTAGGTAGCCAAATAGGGACTTGGGAAAGCTTTCAGGCAGCTCTTCCTCATTTTGAGAGGATTATGCTACTCCACAGGATGTCAAGCAGCTTCACGGGACAGGAGTTTTTGGTGTCTTTACAGGCTTATCATTTTCAAACCTTTGTCTGTTCCTTCTTTTTCTTCTTCTTTGATGGCAGTCATAAAATATTAAAAGAGAAAATGTGGGTTTAGGCCTCTTGACAACAGCATTAAACTTCACACTGTGCACACTTCACTTTAGCCAGTCCTCTTATGAGTCCTGTCGCTGGTCCTGGCTCCTTTTGAAGGAGTAGTGGCAGTTGTCATACTAATCACTAGCCTTTTTTTTTTTTTTTTTACTTCCTTGGAAAAGCAATATAAGGATTACATCCTGAATTATAGTGCATCTTAAAAGCAGCAAACCTTTAAAAAGACAGTTAATAAATTACTCACACAACATACAGTTGCAGACACACAGAGTCAGGTTTTCCACTGCAGCATCACCTCTGACGCCTGAGTCATTGCTGGGAACTCAGAAGAGAAGTAGCAGGATGGCCTCATAACTTTGTCAGCTTTTTTTTTTTTTAAGTTTTCCTAACAGTTTTGTTCCAGAATCAGTATGTAATGAAGTTCAATTTTAATCAAGGCACCCCCAGATAATACAGAGAAACAAACACATACAGCAAAGCACTCACCTGCCCAAAGCCTGACCAACTTGAAGAGAGGTTGCCTGGAGACACAAGCAGGACAAAGGCAGATCCAAGGGGAGGACTGGATTTAGGTGGGATGTTCATTAGTCTCAGGGTCATCTCCACTGGCTCTGCCCCAACAACCATTCCTACCCCAGCCATTTGGAGACCCAAGCAGGCATCCTTCTAAACAGCCCGTGGTTGGAGGGTCTCTTATTTTTGTAAAAGAGCCTTAAAAACAACCAAATGTCACTGTACTGTGCAAACACTCTTCCTTGCTGTTCACTTGCTTTTTCTTTTTTTTTCCTAAAAGGCGTGGGGTTGACCGACGGATCCCAGGGAAAAGAGAGAGGCTGGGTTTTAAAATTCCACTTGAGGCCGTTTGGATTCTGGTCCCCAGCAAGTCCTCCCTTTGAATCAACCCAGAAATAATTTTGACGAGCACACAGTTCCGAATAGGAAAAGACACGCACACATCCCATGAACAACTGCACAAAGCTAGTCACTGTTCATGGTGTATTATGAATGAAATTTGTTAAAAACCCCTACGAAACTGGAAGATGGTTTTTAGAGCAGTGTTTTTAACCAGTTCCCATGGCAGAAGTTAGGTTGGGGGAAGAGGAAGAAAAGCGAGGCAGGGGTTGGCGGGAGGAGGGTGAGGTCTGAGTTAGGGTGGAGAGAAATAAAGAGACCCTGCCCCTCCTAGAAATGCCTGCCAAATAGGTCTGGGCTACTGAACCATAGAAACCTGGGGAAATGGATGGAATGTGGTCAAGACTACCAGTTGCACATGAGTTGTTACCACGGTAAACCTCATGCCAAGAAGCTGGGTTGGACCTGGTTAAGATATGAGCAGAAAGTGTTCTTTTTTTAAAAGAAGAGGAGAGGTCACTTGGAAAGGCAACAATAGAGTTAAAAAGCAAAATACTGTCAGCTGACTCCACCATAACACACGCCTGTGAAGTACCACGTGATTCACATTGAGTTTATATTCTCGCTGTCACCAGTTTTCCACAAAGGCAAACCTCACGGTGAAGCACAGAACTGTCCTAGTAGGCCAAGAAATTCCAACAACCATAACAAAAACCAGCAGCTCCAACACAGAGCTTTATCAAGATCTGTTTCAGACAAGCACACACACACACACACACACACACACACACGAGAGAAAACGAAAACCCAGAGGCAGGTTTTAAAAGTGGAACTGTAAAAAGAGCCTTTTTTTTTTTTTTTTTTTTTTTTTATCCTACTGCATGAACTGACAAATTTCTGGCATTCATACATATTTAAACATTTAGTGCTAATATTTGTACAGAAAAAAGTTAATACTAAAACATATGTTACTATGATTTCACTGTTCGCCTACATCGTATACTAATTTCCCCTTTTACATGCAGCTTTAATATTGTCCAAACAATGGCACAAATAAAGAAACAAAGTCAACCATCTATTCCCCACTGCCCACCACCCCGTCCCCACATCAAACCGTTCAGGACTCTCTTCCCCAGCCGGGCTGGAGTGGCCCTCGGGCTGCTCAGTGAGACCCAGACCCAAGGCCACTGGAGCGAGGGAGCTGATTCCTCCTCCTCTGGGGCACACCTTCCTGTAAACGTGGCTGGGGCCAACACGCCCCCAGAGCCAAGGGAAGCTGCTCTCTCTGGGTTGCAAGTCAACCAGTTTTGCAGCAAGAAGAGAAAATTATCATCAGGTGAGGGTAGGGTATATGTGTGATTCGGGAAGGGGACAGGGAGGGCTCCCGGTGATAGCTTGTCCAAAGCCTCAGAATGAAGTCTGCCTTCAGACAAGAGACTGGCAGAAAAGCCTCAGAAGATAACTCCAAGCCTTTGAAGAAGGAAAGGAGAAAGAATGTGTCAGCCTGTGTCAGGGATGGATCGCAGATGCCAGGATGCCCTGCTCTCTCCCAACAGGGTGAAGGCAGGACCTTCGGGGCTGTGATTCAAATCCCCTCAGGCCAGATGTCCTAGGAGGCCGAGCCTGGGCAGGAAAGCCGGTGGCTGGTTGGCCCCGTCCTTCATGGGGGCAGGTCCTACAGCACAACACTTCCAGAGCAAGCCGAGGCCTCAGGACGTGTTGAAATGAATGGGACTTACTCCCTGGGTGAAAACATTCTAGCTTGATTTCTAGGAGCCAATGCCTGCTGAGTTCTGGTATAAAATCATGGATTCCTGTTTTTCTGATGTACTTTTGAGTGAGATGTCCAAACTCTCTCCCCACTTAGGAATCTGAACATCCAGCATCAACTCTGAACTCTCTATCTGCATTTAAACTTTGCTTAGGGAAAGGTGGGGAGGAGGTGAAATATAAAAATAGTCAAGCAGATTATTGTCTACACATCCTAGGATGAATTCATTATTTGGCAAGATTGTTTTTCCTACATAATTATCACCTGAGTGCTTTTTAATTAGCTAAAATGTTTTACTTTTTTAACTAAAAGCAAAGAACATACAGTATACTTGAGTTATACTGAAGTTACAACTTCATTTAAGAAAATAGGTTTGACCCAAAACTCAGTGCAAGTGGCAAAGTTGACCATTACTGTACAGTATCTGCAAGGAAAAAACAAAAAAACCAAAAACAAACAAAACCCCCCCAAACAAACAAAAAACAAACCCACAATACTCAAATGACACCATGTGGCGATGCCAAAACCAAACCAAATGAAAAAGAAATCTGAAATAAAACCTTGGGAAAAAGCTTCCAACACTGAATTTTGTCCATAAATAAGTACAAATTGAAAAGTGAACTGTGAAGCAAGAAAAATGACCATGTTAACAGTTACCAAACTAGTTCTAGCATCAGAGACAAAAGAAGAGGAATGTTGGAACCTGTTTCTAAATGAGAAATAAGTTTCCAGTTTTAGGATGAGAAAGTTGAGGCATGCAGGACTTTTGCATATGGATATATATATATATATATAATTTTATATATATATTATATATAATATGTACAGTCTAGCTATAAAACTTTGATGTGTATAGAAGCTGTCTTCAATGAAAAAAATTGAACATTCAGAAGAAATTCCTGAGATAGGGTTTGTGACATGGGCCACTGAGAAAAAAAATCCGTGGTTGGGGCCTAGAGGTGTTGTAGTCTATCCCTGTGAAGACTGAAATTGAGCCACAGACAGACAGTGTCATCACTGCTGTCTTTCCTTGCCTGGGCAAGGGGTAGCACCATTGTGAAGGTAACTATCTATCACTCCTGCTCGAGAAGAGGAGAGAATACTTCGGAACAGTATTGCTGCTAAGACCGCTGTAGTGTGCACCAAATGTGTTCTCGGTTTCTTCGGGACAGCAGATGAACAGTGCCACAGGCTGACTGAAGAATGCCTGGATGGGAGAGGTGTGCAGACCGGGAGGCAGAGCCGAGTCACTAGGTGTAATCTTTCCTGGGCTGTTCGTCAGTTGTACACTTATCAGTCATTTCCTGGCAGAAGTCCACGGTCACTGTTTGGCTCCTGGGTTCAAGAGGAGGTCCTCCTCTCTCTGAGAAGGTTCCGGGGTCAGTGCCTTCTAGCCTCCTCCCAGAGGTACAATTCTCAGAGGTGTTGCTGGGTGCCCAGGGGGGTCCGGGGGGAGCTGCGCCTGGCTCCAAGCAGCAGGGCACATTTTCCCCCACTGCGCATTGGGAGGCTGCAATGTTCTGCTCAACACCCAAGGGCGCAGGGTTAATACTGGAGGCTGTGGGCAGGTCCATGGGTCTGAGGACAGGGCAATACCGATGCAGGGCCTGGATCTGCTCAGGGCTCTGGATGTCTCGGCAGACTTCCTGGGAAAGGCAGGAGAAGTTGTCTAACAGTTCCCCCATGCATGCTTTCAGTTGATTCCTCTCTGACAACAGTTTCTCTTTCTCACACACCTGGACAGCAGACAAAAAAGGAGAAGGGTTGATCAAGCCTGAATTGGAGGACAGAAGGCCTCGTTTCAGGAGGTTTTCCAGCCTTTGTTTTGCATCCTTCATTATAATGTAACTCAAGAATGACTAGGTCAGGCTCTAGAAACTTAGATACATATTCAGGGAGCCCAGAGAGGGGCTTCTGCCACACCTCCCATCTGAGCAGCCCATTTCAGATGGGCTGCTGACGCCAACATCTTCCCCAGGACACCTCTTCATCTCTCTCCAAGGCCCAGGCAAACAACCGGCAAAATCGTCACCCATCAGAAAACTTCAGAGTCAATGTTTTGGTTTCCCGGAATTTGGGGTTTGTAGAGAGTTAAGTTAAAAACTCTCAGTCCCAATCTTGTGACTGAAAATCTCCCCCAAATGTATCAGGTTGCCATTTTTGAAAGGCAAAAATCTACCATTCCAACTACATGACATTTTGAAAAAAGCAAAACTATGGAGACAGTAAAAAGATCTGTGATTGCCAGGGGTAAAGGGGGTTGAACAGGCGGGGCACAGAGGATTTGGGGGCAGTGAAAGCCCTCCGTATGGCACGATACTGGCGGGTCCACGTCATTAGACATTTGTCCAAACCCACAGAATGCACAACACCGAGAGTGAGCTCTAACGTAAACTACGGACTCGGGTGATAATGACGTGTCAGTGTAGGTTCGTTGACTAACACGTGTACACTTTGTGGGGCGTGCTGACAGTGGGGGAGGCTGTGTGTGTGGAACAGGGAACATACGGGAACTCTCTGTATAGTGCGTTCAATTTTGCTGTGAACCTAAAACTGCTGCTAAAAAAGTAAGCCAGGCTGGGGTGCAGTGGCTCACACCTGTAATCCCAGCACTATGGGAGGCCAATGGATCCCTTGAGCTCAGGAGTTTGAGACCAGCTTGGGCAACATGGCAAAACCCCTTCTCTACAAAAACTACAAAAATTAGCCAGCTGTGGTGGCGCACGCCTGTAGCTTCAGCTTCTTGGGAGGCTGAGGTGGGAGGATCACTTGTGCCCAGGTGGTGGAAGCTGCAGTGAGTGAGATGGTGTCACTCACCCTGGGCGACAGAGCGAGACCCTGTCTTCCCCTGCCAAAAAAAAAAAAGTGTATTTAAAAAAAAAACCCAAAAAAAGTCATCAGCAATTTCCTGTGGTTGCCTAACATATGGAATTTCATATAGAACCCAACATCACAGGCTCTCTGGCCTTGGTAGCAGAGCAGACTGAACAGGAGGAACCCTCTCTAGGACAGCTGGGGTATGTGCAGTGGGTCTGGAGCAGCGATTCTCCCAGACTCGGGAAGGGAGAAGGAAGGATGGAGCCTGAACCCTTGCGTGCTAGCCCAAGGTTCTGAGATGTTCTTCTCCTTAAACAAAATCCTACACGTGCTTTTGTGTTCTTGAAATTCACCATCCCAACAGAGATGACTTCAGCAACAGACTGGAGACTAATTAAGGTTTTACCAACAACATTTGTGGGAAGGGGGCCGGGCGTGGTGGGTTATGCCTGTAATCCCAGCACTTTGGGAGGCTGAGGTGGGTGGATCACCTGAGGTCAGGAGTTCGAGACCAGCCTGGCAAACATGGTGAAATCCCGTATCCACTAAAAACACAAAAATTAGCTGGGTGTGTTGGGGCATGCTTGTAATCCCAGCTACTCAGGAGGCTGAGACATGAGAATTGCTTGAATCGGGGAGGTGGAGGTTGCAGCGAGATAAGATCACACTACTGCACTTCAGTCTGGGTGACAGAGCGAGACTCCATCTCAAAAAAAAAAAAAAAAATTGCGTGCTGGTGAGGGGAGAAGATGGGGCTCCATGAGGCACACACAATGAAGTGGATGAAGATAAGGGGCATCTGAAGCAGCATGAAGTCAGTTCTCACCAACCCTTTGCAAGCACAGGCAGAAGAGGATGAGAGAGAAAATGAAGAGGAGAAAGGGAGGAGCAGGCATGCGACATGCACAAGGAACAGGTCTCCGACACGGAAACTGCATGTGCCGTAACATGAACGCAATCTGGCAGGCGGCGTGGGCATGTGTGTTGGAAAGACAGATTTACACCGGGAAAGGGCACCTGCTAAAATATTTATAAATTTATCAAGAAAATACATTTTAAAAAGGAAAAATAAACAGATGTAGAAGTGCAACTTGAGAGAAATACATTATGCGAGTTTGCAACAGCTGAGTGGCGGGTGTGTGGGAGACGACGTGGGAGTGGGGAGTGAGTGCACGGCCTGCTGGGGACTGGGCAGGGAGGGACTGGGGAGAGGTGCAAGCTGCTCCATCCACCAACGCCATCCCTGCCAGGACACTGCATCCCCGCCACAGGGTGGCAGATAAGAAACAAAACACATCTGGGATGTCTCCTTGGGGAGGAAACTTGTATGGGTGGCTGTGCAACCTGGAGCTCTCCCCTTTTAGTACAGAAATCTGTAAAGTGAGGGGCAATACTGCTTGGGCGCTGGGAGAGGAACCCCAGGATCATTCTGCCACATTGTCCTGGCCAAAGCACTGACCCCTCCAGGCCTACTCATTTGTTAAATGTTCCAGGACACTTTCTAGGGGGAAGAAAACGAGGTGCTGCGTGTGACAGCAGCAGGAAAGACAGTGTAACTCACGCCTTGGTTAAAACCATGAAGCTCTAAGTCACACATGCACACTGACGAGTGTGTTCTCATTCATCACTGAAACGCAATGCATTATTTAAGGGATGCCAAAAAGTGGTTGGAGAACTAGATGACGCTCTTTTGGTTTTTTAGTTGAAAAATGCTGGCAAAGTGCTTTAGATATCTGCCTGGTCTGTGGCTTGGATTTTATTTGTTCAGTATGACAACACTACACTAAGCAGAATGTGAATTACCAAAACCAGGCATTTCTCAAATGTGGGTGACTGAAGTTATTTTACTACCTTAAGAGGAGTGCAGGGCACTAAATACATGTGCCTAGGCCCCTGTAGACTCACACCCAGTGGACTTAACTACCTAAGCCCAGCAGGCTTTCAGAAGACCCACACTCACCAGCAGGAATGTTGTCTCCTTATGTGATTTAAATTAAATTTTGTTGTTTAACAAAAGTAAACAATGTTAAATAAATACTTGAAAGAAGAAACTCATAATCCTCTGAACTGAAAAGTCACAATATCCAGCAAATTTTAGGGCAACAGACATTTTCTTGACCCCAGCAATGGGTCCAACACTGGATATTTAGAAATGATCAAGTCCCTGTCCTTGTCCTTGAGGAACTGACAGTTGAGGGCTGGGGGCTGGGGAAACAGACATATGTAAAGATAACTCAAGAGTAAGTGATAAGCACTAAGCCAGAGGTCAGATCAGGGTTCCATGGGCAGGTGCCCAGCCTAACGGGGGACTCAGGAAAGGGGCTTCCTAGAGAGGTGATGCATAACCTGACTCATTCATTCAGAGATGGGGTCTTGCTATATTGCCCAGGCTAGTCTCAAACTTTTGGCCTTAAGTGATCCTCCTGCCTCAACCTCCCAAAGTACTGCAATTACAGGTGTAAGCCATGGTGCCCAGCCATGACCTGACTCTTAAAGAACAAAGGAGATAGAAAAAGTAGAGGAATGTCCCAAGACAGAGAGGAAATGGTGTAGGCACAAGTGCAGAGATTGATTTTATCAGGGATCAAGTCCTAGGAAGGGAGTGGATGGTGACACTGGAGAGGCAGCTACAGACTGAAACACAAAGGGCAGGAGAGGTCCTACTAAGAAGCTTGGACTTTCTTTGTTGGTGATGGGAGCTACTAAAGACGGACATTTTCCCTGGTTGGTGAGTGTCAAAAACAAACAAAAAAAAAGAAAACACAAAACAACAACAACAACAACAACACAAAACCCTGAAGTCCAGGGCTATCTTGATAACATATATCCTGTGCTTTTCTAACATCTCATCCTTGCGCTTTGGTTCTCATCAGCTGGTGGCTCACCATGAGGCCAGAGGGTGCTGCAAACAGTCTGAGGAGCCACACTTAGATCATGACCACACCACGCAGCCTCCCTCTTCTTCAGCCTGACACAGACAGGGTACCTGAGATGAGTTTCTGTTATTTGGTGGCAGAAAGTTAGAGCTGAAGGAGGTTGAGTTGGTTGCCTTCAAAGCTACAGTCAGGAGCCAGAGGTCACCTGGATTTACTTTCTGTAGCTTATGGCTGCTTATCAAGGAGAAGGGGTGGGGGCACATAGCTCTGAGTATATGGGGGAGCCTGGGAGACGGGAGTTTGTTTTCTGTGACAAAACACTCTCAGGCACAGGGATGGCTATGATAGCCACCTTGAGGCAGAATTGCAAAAGAAAGGACCCTGGGGCTGCAAAGGATGCCAGGAGATCATCTCCTGAGCAACGGCCCCTCTGCAGGTAGGCATCCTATCTCTAATCCATTCTCTTCTGTCAGGAGGCAGGAGAAAGCAGTGGTACAAGACATGATTTGGAATCAGACACCTGGATTTGCATTCAAGTTCTACCAAGTACTGGGAAACTGCCCAACCCTTCTGCATTGCACTTTCCTCCTCTGTAAATGGGGATAAAGGAGTGCCTAAGTCATAGCGTTAATGTGAGGATTAAATGGGATCGTCCCCAAAAACCGTTTAGAAGAATACCTGGTCCATAGATGCTCATAATTAACATCAGTTATTCATTTATCTTTTTGAGACAGGGTCTCACTCTATCACCCAGGCTGGAGTGCAGTGACGCGATCTCCACTCATTGCAACCTCCACCTCCCCTGCTCAGGTGATTATCCTGCCTCAGCCTCCTGAGTAGCTGGGATTACAGGCACGCGCCACCATGCCCGGCTAATTTTTTGCATTTTTAGTAGAGACGGGGTTTCACCATTTGGCCAGGCTGGTTTCAAACTCCTGACCTCAAGTGATCCACCTGCCTTGGCCTTTCAAAGTGCTAGGATTACAGGTGTGAGCCACCACGCCTGGCCAACGTCAGTTATTTTCACGTCGGATGAGAAATAAAAAAGAACTACCTCTATATGAATAATGACTGAAGGATATAAAATATTGACACACTATTACACATCTGCGCGTGTGTGCACACGCACACACACACACACACACAGAGCAGATGTAAAGCTATTACTTCTGTTGAGAAACTTGTTAAAAAATAAACCCAAACTTCCCCAAAGGATGACTCTTCTTTCTACTTTTCCAACTTTCTTTGCTGTTCCTTTACATTGGTCCTGGTCATTTCCGGTTGCGGATCACAGTGGATGGGCTAACTCACCAATTTGCGGATTTCACATTCTAAATTCTGAATACAGTCCAGTTTCCTCTTGCGGCAGCGCTGGGCTGCGATGCGGTTCTTGCTGCGCCGTCGGACATCATGAATGAACTCTAACTGTTCTGAGGTTAGCTTGTGCATCTTAATCATCATCTGGAAATCGTTCCTTGGAAGATCTGTGATTTGATCTACAGGAAAAGGAAGTTTTACCTGCAACCAAGAATAACATAAAATGATTATGGCAGCTGGATTTTAATTCTGGCAGGCGGAACATCAAAAATGATACAACCTCCTTTTTACGATGACCAAGTAATATGGAAACTACTGAAAGCAAGCAGTGATTACTTATTTCCTGTTTAAAGACAAATAAGATGTAATAATACCAGGATAATCAAAGAGAATAAGAACACACATATTGTAATGTTATTGTCTCGCAGATTTTTGAAGCAAATGGCATGAACAATATTGGAAAATGTTTCATTTTTCATTGATGAAGCACTTTTGTAAGAAAGATTCCAGTTAGTTGAAATGTACTTCCATAAGACCTACAGCCTAACTCAATAAAATGACAAGTTACAGAGAGATACCACATAAGGACATATCTAAAGCACCTGGATGAAGAGAGCCCCACATATCCTGAAGATGCTGGAGACACAAAAAACCCAGTGTGATTCTCAGTTACAATAGCATATGGGAGACAGGACAAGATAACTTGGATAGGCTTCACCAGCATATACTAGGAGTCAGAAGAACTGGACTTTCATCCTTCTCACCAGACACGAGACCTCAGACTAGCTACTCCACCTCTCTGAGATTCAATTTCCTCATCTGAAAAACAGGGCATTTAAAAAAAGCCATACATTGCTATACAAGTGTTGGGCACTCTGGGACTTGATTTTCCAATGAAATGTTGACATTCCTTCATCAAAAGGTGAGACGCACTTTCCTGCCTTTTGACCAACAGAATGCAGCCGTAGTAATGGTGTATAGTTTCTGAGGCTAGGTCGAAAATTAGCTGCCACGCCTCCAGGACATTCACGCAGCTCTGTGGAGAGGCCCATGTGGAGAGGGGCTGATGCCTCTAGCCAACAACCAGCATCACTTTGCCAGTCATGTGAACAAGCCACCTTGGAAAAAGATTCTCCAGCCCCAGTCAAACCTTCAGTTGAGTGTAGCTCCAGTCAACATCTGACTTCACCTTATTAGAGATCTTCAGCCAAAACTGCTCAGATGGGCCACTCCTGATTTCCTGACTCACATGCACATTTCTCATAGAAACTGTGAGAGGTGTTAAAGTGATTACTATTGTTTTAGGTCATTAAGTTTTGGGGTGATTTATTATGCAACAATAGACATTGGATGTAGGTACTTATCAGCAAAATTCCAATTCTTGACAAATGCCAATTCTTGACAAATCAAGGCAAGTAAGTATTATCTATATCGAGGACAGCAGTCTCCTGAAGGATGGGTTTGTATCATTACTATGTTGTTAAATGATTGCTTATATTTCTTTTTTTTTTTTTTTTTTGAGACAGGGTCTTGCTCTGTTATCTAGGCTGGAGTGGAGTGGTACGATCACAGCTCACTCCAGCCTTAACCTCCTGGGCTCAAGCAATCCTCTTGCCTCGGCCTCCCAAGTAGCTGGGACCACTATGCCCGGTTAATTTTTTTTTTTTTTTTTTGGTGGAGATGAGATCTTGCGCCAGAGAGAAGCAGGGGGAAGAAAAAAGAGAGAGATTAGGTCTCGCTATGTTGCCCAGACTGGTTTCAAACTCCTGGGCTCAAGTGATTTTCCCTCCTCAGCCTCCCAAAGTGTTGATATTACAGGTGGGAGCCACAATTCCTGGCCTGAAATATTTTTCTTTTTTCTTTTGAGAGGTAGTCTCAGTGTGTCACCCAGGCTGGAGTAGAGTGTCGTGATCTCGACTCATTGCAAACTCCACCTCCCCGGTTCAAACGATTCTCCTGCCTCACCTCCTGAGTAGCTGGGATTATAGGTGTGCACCACCACGTCCATCTAATTTTTGTATTTTCAGTAGAGATGGGGTTTTGCCATATTGGCCAGGCTGGTCTTGAACTCCTGGTCTCAAGTGATCCACCCGCCTTGGCCTCCCAAAATGCTGGGATTACAAGGGTGAACCACAGTGCCTGGCCTGAAATATTTCTTAAGAATAGCAATCAGTGAAAAAGATTGCATGAAAGAGCCTCAAGTGCGGAAGGTGAGCAGCAAACCACTACTCTATCTCAAGAGCCTCCTTGGCACCCATGAGCTGACATAGGCTTGCCCCTATGAGCGGTCTGCCACTCCCCTTCCTGAGGCTCTTGGGGATTCAGCAGCTTCTGGGTTCAGTCTGGTCCTGCTTCAGAAGCTCCTGGAATAAAAAGCTTGCGTGCTGCCAGGCTAACAAGATGTGTGGGTTAGCTCAGATTCTTGTTTACACGCGCGTCTGCTCTGGATGAGCCAGCAGATGGCACTGCAAACCTAAACTTCCTTCAAGCGCTAGCCCAGCCCTGTCTAATACAAACAACACGAGCTACATTTGTGATTTTAAATTTTCCAGTAGCCACATTAAAAGAAGTAAAAAGAAACAGGTGAAATGAGTTTGAATACTGTATGTTATTTAACCCAATAGATAAAAATATTTCCAACATGTAGCTAATGTAATTATTAATAAGATGGTTTACAGGTTTTTTTTTTTTTTTTTTTTTTTTTTTGTGCTAAACTTCCCAAATCCAAAGCACATTTTATCCTTACAGCACATAGTAATTCACACTAGCTGCTTTCAGGGGCTCTACAGCCATGTACAGCAAGTGGCAACTGGACAGTGGAACTCTAGGAGACAGAATAAATGGACTCAGTGAATCCCAGCAGCCAGAAAAACACACGGGTCTGGGCTGAACTGATCAAAATGCTCTTGGGTGAAGAAACTAACCCTCAATAGTGTTCAGATGCTGCAGGGTTAAGTCTGGGTTCTTCAAGGCAGTGAGGATGAAGACATTTGATCCTGAGCCCAGGTTTCTCTTTGGTTGCATCATTTGCAGGCAGACACGAGTCCTGATTGCCGGCACGTGTGGCTAGTAAATTCCCATGCACAAAGGCAAACGTATGAAATGATCATTTGACTTTTCTGTGGTTGGGTGCAAGCTCTTTGCCAGGTTCCATCCCAGTTCTGAGCTTGTTCCGTGTGGCATTTACTGAAGGTTCCCAGTGGGTGCTCTGATTCAACTTCCACCTGGTGAGCTCTGTCCCATGACACTTTGGTCCAAGAAAGTAAAATCGCAGTAGGGCCCATGACATCACCGTCGGCTTGGTCCTGTTCCAACTGCTAAAGACAGGCAGCCAGGACAAACAGCTCCTTGTTACGGGCTCGGGAAAGGCCTTTGTCCATGGGGCTGTGTTTGCACAGGGCTTCTAATGATATGAAAGAATGATTTCTCTTTAATACCCGTTGGATAACAAACAGACACTCCGATCCTGCACGGTGTCTCCGGAACACAGAGGTCTGTCTGTTGGAGACGCGGATGTTCCAGCGCAGCAGAGGTGGTGGCGCTTTGCGGGCTTGTGGAGTTTTCCCTCTGCTGACAACAAAGCCGTTCTGCTTCTGCTCTACATGTGTTTACTTACTCTCAGAAAGAAGATATCCCTAAGGTTCAGGCTACGGGGAAAGTCAAAAGGACGTCTATACCAAGAGCTACTGTATTTAAATCATCCAGACAGTGAATATAAAACACTAGGGGAATAGGAGGGAGGATTGCCAGGAAAAATGAAAAATCAACAATGCTGGTTTCAAAGTCCTCGAGACAAAAGGCCATACAACACTTCAGCAGAGCTGCTGCAACACAACCTGCTTTTTAAAGAGGGTCAGAGGAAAAGGTAATAGTCAACTGTAGACTTTCTTCCAGGTGAAAAAAAAAAAACCCAATTCACTCTTGTTTCTCTTTACAAGTCTCGGTTCCCCCTCTAGCAAGGGAAGACTTATGTTCACTAACACGCCGGGGTCTCTGAGGTGCTCTCGGACAGGCACGGGGCCATGGGCGGGTGGGGGACTTGACCACGTCCATGTGCTGTTTCCTGAGTAGTAAGTTCCAAGTCAGCGACATCGTGTCTGGAAGTAAGAAGCAGCCACTGACTCTTTGGTACCGTGGAGGACATGCCTCTCCCAGGCTCTCGGCACTCAAAACATTCCTCAAATGGGGCTGAGGAGTAGAAGGCGGCCAGCAGGTCTTGGAAAGTGAAAACACATCAAAAAGGTTGAGGCCCACCTCTTTTCCTTCTAGATAATTATTCTGAGCCAAACAGGCCCAGTCAGGCTTAACATCTTACTGACTCTTCCTCCACACTCACTCCTCCAGGATCTCACTTCGCAGCAGTGGCTTGGTTTCCTAAATAGTCCCAACACCCAGTGTGATGAGGTGAAGAGTCCTGTGAACTGTCGCCACAATCTCTAGTTATACTCAGTCACCCACACACAGTTCCGGGCATGCAGGCTGCATATAAGGGGAAGGGCACGTGGGATTTGTGGGCGCTGCTCGTTAGTCAGGGATCCACCACTTTGGTTCTCAGTAGAGACTCGGGGACTCAGGGCAGCCACTGAGTCAGCAGGCCAAGGGCCAAACAGGGCACCACAGGCCTGCGCCACCATTGGCACAATAAGCTGCTGATTTTATTCAGCCCAGCGAAGTGTTGACTCTTCTCCTCTCTGGAACACAACAGGAGGAGCAGGACTTGAGGTGGGTTTTTAGCACGGTACCTGCCCTGTCCTGCTAAGCATGGCTACAGGAGGGTTAGTTCCTCTGGAGACTCCAGCTCTTTGTAATTTTTTTTTTCTTTTAGAGACAGGATCTCGCTCTGTTGCCCAGGCTGGTCTCAAACTCCTGGCCTCAAGCGATCTTCCTTCCTTAGCCTCCCTAACTGTTGGGATTATAGGCGTGAGCCATCACGCCTGGCTAGGCTCCAGCCCCTGAGCAGTCAGTAAAATAGATGGTCCGTGCAGTGTGCCCAGGAATTCTCAGGTCCGCCTGTGATATCTGGACAATACATGGAACCTACATATGTCTCTCTGAACGCTGTCTGCATGGACGAGGCAGAGGAGAGACTGTAGGCTGGGCCCCGGGATGCCAAACAGAAATCGGCTGCATGATTTCTCCTCCCTGCCAACAGCCACGACCATTCTTCAGCCTAAACCATCATCCCCTTCCTCCCAGTTAAAAGGAAACATTGAAAAATTATATAAGTATCATATAATTATATACATTACTTTAAGTATTATATAAAATTATGTATTATATAATATAGCTTCTTTCATAAAATACAGGACAAAAGAAGGGAAAAAAAATTCTCATCCCCAAATGACTCTCTCGCTCTGGTAGAGTTCCCTGTGATCTTTGTCTTCTCTGTATCTTTTTTAGGAGTTGCAATCAAGTGGTGCTGTATCTATCTCACCCAACAAACATTTTGCTTGCCTAGTGTCTCTAGTTTGCTCGGTGAAGTTTACTGGCAAAGCAGGATGTAGCTGCAAATTTTGCAGAAAAAGCCAGAAACAATTATTTCCTCCAGAAATCTCAGTGGAAGACTAGTTTGTTAATATTTTTTCCTATTTCATTTCTTGGTTTCATTACCCGATGTTGACTGAAACCCATAGAAGTAGGGTCACATTAGCATGATACCCTGAGGCACTGATGGTGTGGTCAGCTCTCCAAAGTCTTTCACACCTGTACTCTGAGGAGACCCTCAGATCCCAGGGAGCTGTCGAAGGAGGAAGCAATATGCCCACTGGACAGATGATTCCAGTGCTGCTGGAACCAGGACAGCCAGCTCAGTGCTGGGCAGATGGCAATGACAAAATCTCCCCTCCCAGGTGAAGAAATGTTTCCCGCACAATTGTCCTTCCATGCTCTCTTCTCATGGTCCAGTTTCTAACACAAATACAGGACACTTGAGATTCAGTTGTGATACTTCAATTAATTAGCTGTGTGATCTCAGGCAAGTCTTCGTTCTGTCTGTCCTAAAGTTCCTGGAGGATCTAGGAGTCACAGGGAGATAACGCCTGCCCTGCTTAGCTTATAGGGTTGCTGTGAAGAATACAACTGGATGATAGGGGGAAGAAGTGCTTGGGAAAGTTTCAACTGCCTGATAGATACAAGGTATTATTATTTCTGTTTATCAGCTCTATTTATCTTTGTCACATGGTTTCGTCTTACAGACATGTGCTTTGGAATTCCAGACACTCACAATGTTCTAGACAACATAAAAACACTGTTTTAATTAGAAATATGGCTGATTTCTATGCTGCCCAGCAAGGTTTCTTTTTATTAAGCAGACCAATTACAGACACTTCTAAAAACATGCCTGATTCACCAAACCACAAAAATGATTGTACAAATTTTACATACAACATGTGTCTCAAAGTCAGAATTTGGGTGGGAAGAGTTAGAGTCAGATGGCTCTTCTGTACCATTTCCATGTTTTCTCTGGACTTTATCTCTCTCTTCCCTCCTGTCTCCTGCCCCCTGCCTGCCCCCAACACACTCTCTTACCTCTCATACACTTTTATCCCTCTCAATGTAAAATATGTTAATAAAGCAGGTCCAATGAATCTATACTTTTGACTGTGCAAATAAACTCTCTGTGGTGCTTCTTTACTAAAATCTACAATTAAGTAGAAATGGTCCAGTTACAAAGCTGTCTTACTAAGAAGCTTACTACTTTGGAAAATGACTGTGATTTTCTATAATTTCCAACATTTAAAAACAAACCTATAAACCATAATGAGATAAACCATAACTACTTCACACCCACTAGAGGGCTTTAACAAAAAAGATGGGCAATAACAAGTGTTGGCGAGGATGCAGAGAAACTGGATCCCTGATACATTGTTGGTGGGAATTTGAAATGGTATAGCCATCTTGGAAACAGTCTAGTAGCTCCTCAAAAGGTTAAATACAAAGTTATATGATTCAGCAGTTCCACTCCTAGGAATATTATGAAAATAACTGAAAACAAGTCTTAAAAAACTTGTCTCAAATGCTCACAGCAGCATTATTTATAATAACCCCAAAGTGGAAACAACCCAAATGGCCCTCAACCAATGAACAACAAAATGTGGTATTGGTCAGCAAAATGGATCAACATAATGGAATATTACTCAGCAATTAAAAGGAACAAAGTACTAATACATGACAATATCTCTGGTGAGTACATCAACGGCAAGGGTAAACCTTCAAAGTATTATGCTAAAGTGAAAGGAGCTAGACACAGAAGGCCACATCTTGCAAGATTCTATTTCTACAAATGCCCCAAACAGGTACATCCACAGAGACAGAAAGTAGATTACTGGTTGCCTGGGGTTGAGGGGAGTGGGTAATGAGGAGTAACTGCTAATGGGTACAGCATTTCCTTTTAGGGTGGTGAAAATGTTTTGGAATTATACAGTGGTGATGGTTGTACAACACTGTGAATATATCAACAACCCCTGAATTGTTCATCTTAGGGTGAATTTTATGGTATGCGAATTATGTCTTAATTTAAAAAACAAACCTACATAAAATTCAAACATTACAGACATACATAGAAATGAAACTTTCTCTACACTCCTCTCCAATGGTGCTCCCGGTTTTTTCTTATTCTCTATACTGATTTTATTTATAGGGTGTGCATATTTAGGAAACAAACTAGGACCTTGTGCATATTGTTTTGTGATTTTCACTTAATGTGACTTGTTCATTTTTTTTTTTATTGGAAGAGAAAAATTCCCAACCTGACTTCTTAAGGAACATAGCAAATCCAGAAGTCAAAAAGAAAGACTTATACTTTGACTACATAAAACTAAAAAATTTTTATATGGGAAAAGATACAATAAATAAAGAAACAGACTAAGGGAATATCCAAGCAACATTTATGAGAAAGGGTTAATATTCCTAATATTAGGGATTAAGATTCCTACATGTTGATTTAAAGTTAAACAATACAAAAGAAAAAATGGGCAAAGAGGTGAACCAGCAATTCACAGGAAAGGAAATATCAATGTTCAATACACACAAAACAACATGTCAGCTTCATTAGTAGTCACCATTTTTTGCCCATCAAATTGGCAAAAATTAAAAAGACTGGTGACAACTAGTATGGGCAAGAATAGGGGAAACTGGACACTCTAAGTTGTTGGATGAAATGTGAATTGCTACAACGTTTTGGGTAGGTCATTAGGTAGTGTTTAATAAATGAGCACAACCTTTAGCCCATCTATGAAACTAACCCACAAAAATAAAAGCACCACTACTAACAGTATGCTCACAAAATGTTTATTGCAGACATGTTTATCAGAAAACTGAAAACAACTGAAATGTCCACTGATAAGTGACAGCTGAATGAACTACGATTTACAAGAACCAGAGATACTAGAGAAACATGTCTTGGCCCTATATGATTGACCTACAGCCATGTGGATCGTAGACAGCTATGTGAAAAAAGGAAGCTGCTAACTCTACAATATAATGCTATTAAAATAAAACCCAAACCCATAGAGAGGTGAACATATATTTGTATATTGTTGTAGGCAAAGAGAAAGCCTGTGAAATTTGGTGTGTTTGGGGCTGGGTACGCTGTGTTCTAGAATTTAAAAAAGAGTGTCATTTTAAGAAGCTGATTATTGATAAAGGATAATACTGTGCTAATTTGATCTTTCTCGAAGCTAGGGAACAGTTAAAAAGGATGGGAGAAGCCAATGATTGTGAGATGGAAGGGCTGCTTAACATGGTATAACTACAACATCTCACATAATATAAGGTATGTGAACACTTTTCTTTTGATCTAACATTTTGGCTCCCTACAGGGGTGGAAGAAGAGAGACTGGGAAAATGCATGTGAAGTATTAGACTGGTGTCTGGCAAGGGGTGGAAACTCCTGTCTTCACTTCTGACTCTGGTGTCTCCTTGGGGTTCACTTGAAAGAGAAGGCACCTGGATCTCACAGGAGCGCAGGGCAGAATCAGCCCAGCAGATGCTGGCTTCCTCTGATCAGTCCAGGAAAACAAGTTTTGACTTGTGGAGAAGGATCTGCCTTGAGCACTATTACTGGGGATAATACTTCAACCAGGGTCAAAGTAACTCCCAAAAGCAGGTTATCAACTCCTTGAGCAGCAGTCATGGCAAGTCCCTGAGACAGTTCTTGGAAAGCTAACCTCCTCTACTCTAGGAAAATTAAGACGTAAAATTGGGGAAAACCTTAGCTTTACTATAACTGTCCTGTCCAAACTGTACCACTGAGAGGGACTATGATTTCCAAAATGGCATACAGCTTTGGTAAATGTCTCTTCTTTCACTGTTCAGGAATGCAGAAGATGGATTTTTTTAAAGGTAAAAATAAGAATATTTTTAAAAGTAGGGGTATTTCTCAAGGGGGGAAGGCGAGTCTTGTTCGTGACTGCTTTATAGGTTGAATGAGTCCTCCTTTTAATTGAGTTACTATTTTTAATTCTAAGGTAAACAACTGACATGGCTCCAACACAGAAAAAATACATGTGCTCTTGCTATGGCCTCGAGTTCCAAGAAATGACTTTATGCTCTCTTTTGGGATATTGGTGGCGGGGTGAGGGGGTGGGGAGCACAAAAGAAGATGTATCTGAAACTGACAGTTCTTTGAACATATGCAAATGTCATAAAAACACAAGCCTCCCTTGAACTTAATGGCCAGTTTTTTTTTTTTTTTTTTTTTTTGGAGACAGAGTCGGTCTCTGTCACCCAGGCTGGAGTGCAGTGGCACAATCTCAGCTCACTGCAACCTTCTCCTGGGCTCAAGAGATCCTCCCACCTCAGCCCCACAAGTAGCTGGGACTACTGGCACGAGCCACGACACCCGGCTTTTTTTTTATACTTTTGGTAGAGATGTGGTTTCACCATGTTGCCCAGGCTGGTCTCGAACTCCTGAACTCAAGTGATCTACCCACCTCAGCCTCCCAAAATGCTAGGATTACAGGCCTGAGCCACCACGCCTGGCCCCAGGCTCCTGTTAAAGGAGAGACAAAAAACAGACTGCAGGCCTTTGTCCTCTTCTCCCTCCAGCAGTCCTTGGTAGGAAGCCATGATGCAGATGAGCTGGACACAGTGGCTAGCCTTCCACACCAGGTCCACTCATTCACAGTTTCAGAACAAAAGGAAAACCTCACTAAAGAGGTCAGAGGGAAAGAATGAGTAAGGAGAGAGAAAACACGACCTTTCACTATTTTCAGGAAAGCTCAATCTTCCCAATGTTAGGGACACGGATGTGAGCCTGGCTTGGGGCACGAGGCACAACCCACCACCCCAAACCTAAGGAGAGATGGTATATTCGCATGGGAATAGCTCCCATTCAAATTTCCTTTCTAATTTATTTTAAATTAAATCCTTTCAGTGTTTCTCTGTCTTTCTCCATGTCTGCTAGGCAGTTAAGAGAGGGGCAGAAACCAGGCTAGCGAGCAAAGAAGGAAGTGACCACAGGGCATTTTTTGCAGTTGGCATAGGGCCTTTGGCATCTACTTTCAAAACATGCCCGAACTAAAACCTCATATGCTTCTCACCAATCTTGCAGAGGCTGAATAAACTGCATGTGGCTCTGTGAAAAGCCACCTCATCCCATGTGGCATTTCTGCTGTCTGGTTGGGTTAACATCTCTGCCTTACAGAGGCTGGTAACATCCAGAGAGCACAGACGGGTACCAAGGTTACTGGCCTCAGGAGGACCATTTTTCATTTCTTCCTGTGTTTTTGGGATACACAGCTCTGAGAAGGGACTTGTCACTGGGTTTGTTCACTACCGCTCCTGAGGGGGGTCTGAGACACAGGTAGCAGTCTCAAGCTGGTACCCTGTCAATCAGCAAGACAGTGCCGTGAACGCCAGGTCACGACACAGACTCTCTCGGGTCTTCCTAGCGAATGTTCATGTTATTGGGAGGTGGGTCCTCTGGGGGAGGCCTCTTCTTTCCTTTCCTTAGTCTTGTGAGTCTTGCTCATGATGTGGCTGCTGTTGCCCCTGTTCCCCTCTCACAGCAATGGTAAGACACACATGGGCCTCTGGACATTTTTCCTAGCAAGTACATCGCTTTCAGGGTGGATGAAACTGCTACTGTACCCCGCTACTTCTCAAAATGTCTTCCCAGCGTTTGAGGGAGCTTGGGAAATGATCCATTACACATTACGTGTGGCCGACTAGGGTGCTTCTGTGATGACCCCAGGACTGGGATAAACAGTGAGCCTTCTATCACCTTCACTGTGATGGACATGGGATGGCCCTGGGGTCTTCTGTTGACAAGGAAAATCTAAAAGGTGCTGGGAAAGTGTTGATCTATTTGGTTTCAATCAATCAATCTGGAAAGAGATTCTATATCTTCCTTGTGCTGAAGGGGTGAAGGGCAAGGATGAGGATGATGGACATGGCATCCTTCCAAAGCAGATGTAGGAGGGGGAAGAGAGGGAGGAGAAAGAGGGGGGTCTGGAGTGCCTCAGTGCACTTCATGCATTAGACTTCAGTGTTTTTTTACTCAGCAGCTTGCCTCTGCTTGTTGAGTATTGAGATCCAGATCAAATATCAAGTGCTTTTCTACGACAGAAGTGGTTAATGTGGAATCACCTTCAACATCCTGCCTCTGTGGATGGGGAAGGCAGTCTCTCTACTGCCATCTTTAATCTCAGCATGTAAGAACAATCTGGGAGTGGTGGGGGGCAGGGAATAGTCCAGATAAAGGGCCTAAAGAGTGGGTCACATGCTTGAATTTATGTGGGTTCCCTACCTCCTGGCCCCTGTCCTGCACAGGACACGACTCACTGTCTGCTTCCGAGAACGATCCGGATTCGTCACTGGAGTTGGTTCCGTAAGACTGCTCACATTTAATCTGGGGCCGCACTTGGTTGTACATTCCATCTCCCATCAGGCCTGGTTCCTGATGTTCTGTGGCAAGGAATCTGGCTCCCTGGGAACAGGGCGAGGAGGAGAACTCACAGAGAGGGAGGCTGCAGGGCGAGCCCCCGCTCCCGTCCTCCGCATAGGAATAGGAAGAGCAGGAGCTGGAAGTCCTGGTCCTGGTCTCCAAGGGGGGTGAGCGAGGGCAGACTTTGATTGGCACCGGGCAGCTGGTGTTGGGCCGCATCCTTCCTGGCAAGTGGTCGGCCATCAGCCCACCGTGGGAGTAGGCCTGTGAGCTGGGGAGGGACTGGCCAGCTCCCACCCACAGACCCTTTGGCACCGGCTCAGAGAGGTCTTTGTCCAAACTGCTCACCCCAGAATAAGAATGCACCGAGGTGCTCACTTGGTCACAAGCGCTGGAGGAGAAGATCACGCTCCTCCGGTCCAGCTCTCCCTCCTGTTTACAGAGAGCCTCCAACCCAGGCCCCCTGAGGGGCGACCCCATGGTGAAGTTGGACACCTCCTTCTGGCCCATGTGGGGCTGTCCATAATTCCCTGTGAAAGGGGTGTAGTCAGTTTTAAGGTCACCCTGAGTGATCCCCTTGTCAAAAGGGCACGCTGGACTCCTGGCAAAGTGCTGCTGAGATGTACTGGGCAGGCCAGACAGCTCCACACTCTTCGTTATGCTGAACAGAGACCTTAAGCAGGAGGGCGAGGCCACGCTCCTGGATCTCTCCAGGCAGGCGGCCCCAGCTGGGGCCGTGGGGGTAGGTGCAGGGCTGGGCTGTTTCCGCTCCATGTCGACATCCCCCGCTCTGTCCTTGGCGTCAGGCTCATCTCCAGACAGGCAGAGTGTGATGCTCTCTTCCTCATTCTCTTCACTGGGCGGCTCACTTTTAATCTGCCCCCTGGCAAGCCCTGGCTTGAGGCTGTTGCCAGAGTTATCTTCCCGGAATGTGCTTGCAAAACCTGAGGTACTGTGTGATGATGCATTATAGACATTCTTGGTACATGCAAGCTGGTATTTCTTGTATCTGGGGTACTGCGTTAACGCGTCCTTTTCTGAGCTCTCCTTGGTGTCCGTGGGCACGTCGGGCTCGGGCAGCAGGGCTTCTTCCTTCTCTGCTACGGGGATGGCGGCGGCCTCAAAGCTGATGGGCTCTGGAAGCATCTGGTCCCTGGGGCAAGCCATCTTGGCCGTCTCTGAATCCATCGTCTCCTCCTCTTCATCCTCCTCCTCTCCTGCAGAGTTCTCACAGTCCTCGTGCGGGCGCTGGCATGCAGCATCCTTCCGGCACACAAACAGGCCATCCTCACTGTTCAGGAGCTGGGTCTGCAGGAAGCTGAAGCAGGAGTCCTCCAGGTTGTGCATGCGCAGGAACTCAGCACAGCGGATGACCTCGCGGATGTTTTCTCTGCTGAGTAACAGCTTGGCAGTGTAGGCAAACTGTAACAGCGGCCCAAAGCCCCTGGCGGTGACCTGCAAAACAAACAGGAAAATCGCCAACATTACCATCAGCACCGCTATTGTCCCGAATCCCTCAACTGAAGCAAGATAACCAGACAGTGCTAATGTCCCAGAATAAAGACTGCAAAGGGGCAGTTAATCTTGTGGTACTGGGTCAGCAATGATTCTGCTTCCAATAATTAGTCCCTGTCTCGCGCATGCCACTGTTGTACTCCATCACGGCACAGGCAGAATTGAAAATCACCAGGGTCAAGTGGCTAAACAAGATGACAACGGGTTCGGTGTTTACACTAATGAAATATCCTGGCAAAAATGCACAGTGACAATGGGGAGCCTATTAATTTCCCTCCCAATCGGTCCTGTTGAGAGCCATTCTACATGAGGGGGGAGTGTTGTGACACTTCTTGCAGCTTAGCTTGCTGGAGCCCAAGAGGGCCTTAATGTTTTCTTGTCAACCACAAAAATGTCAAGGTGACCCTGCAAAAAACTAAGTCCAGGGAGTTGCAAAAATAGGTTTTCCTCACTTACAATGTTAAAAGAGACATTAAAACAACTCTGTTTTGCTCATCCATCACAGTTTCTACTTGAGACTTTCGGTCATCATGTCCTACCTGATCTTATAATGATGATGATCTCATTATCTCACCAGAGATGACAACAATCAAAAGCGGTGTGCTCGAGACGAAATCAACCCCTGGCCCATAATGAACAGGGGTTGCAGAGCGAAACAAACCGGCTGTCATTTAAATGGCTGAAGCTGCTGAGTGGCACAGGGTATGGGCTATTCCTTCCCTAATTATTGGCAGCAGCTTTGCCATGCAGCTGTCTTTTTTTCCTGGTAAATCTTCAGGGGCTAAGCCTGCTGTCATTTGCTGCTTATCCATTATATTTTACACAGATTGAAAGTGTGCTATTTACGCACAGCTTGCACATGCACACAAACACGTGTGCGTGCGCATGCATGCCTGCTTACACACAATGACTTAGACAATTAAGAATATGTTGCCTGAGGCCAATTGTTTTTTCAGATGGAAATGAATTAAACTTGCTGGTGTTCATCAGGGTAGGCTTCCTTACCCTGCACATAAAACCACACATCCTCTAGGTTCTTGCAAGCACCGCTGACCCCACAGGAAGGTGAGGCATGTCTACAAATCCTGTACAAATCAAATGAAAGCAGCAATCATGGGGTCCTTGCTAGAAGCTATGGTAGCAGTGATACAAAATTTTAGCTGGGGGAGTGAGTGCACTGCAAGGTGAACTGGTAAGCTTTGCAGCTGACTTCTGCATGTATTAAACTCACCGCAGCATACAGAGCCAAAATTCTTGCCAGGACCTGTAATTGATGTTCAAGATTCAACCTGGACATTCACTCCTTTGGGAGCGCTCTCCAGTCCTCTTAGAGAGAATGAATGACACTGTCCTCTCAGCTCTCAGAGCCAGGTGAGGAAATGTGCTGGATTCTCCAGGGCAGCACTGACTTCATATCACTGCATTCTTTCCAGTAAGGGAAATTTCTTAGACATGTAACTGAACGGGATTTTAATTGTTAATCTTTTTAAAGTACTTAAGTAAGATTCCATCTTAAATTTCTTTTTTCTGTCAGATGACGAGTCCAGAGATATTTGGTTTAAAAAAAAAAAACAAAAAGCCATGACTGCTAGACCCACATTATAAATTCTATATGGGCAATCACTGCGATCTCCCTTTTATTATACCTAATTGTGTCTGTTTCTAGCATAAGACAGCAAGCTCCTTCAGATCAGGAATGGTTTTGTCTGTCTTTGTAACCTTGAGTCTAATCTAACCTGGGGTATCTAACATGGTAAATACTTGTTAAAAACTTGTATGTTGGCCGGGCGCGGTGGCTCAAGCCTGTAATCCCAGCACTTTGGGAGGCCGAGACGGGCGGATCACGAGGTCAGGAGATCGAGACCATCCTGGCTAACACGGTGAAACCCTGTCTCTACTAAAAAATACAAAAAACTAGCCGGGCGTGGTGGCGGCGCCTGTAGTCTCAGCTACTCGGGAGGCTGAGGCAGGAGAATGGCGTGAACCTGGGAGGCGGAGCTTGCAGTGAGCTGAGATCCGGCCACTGCACTCCAGCCTGGGCGATAGAGCAAGACTTGGTCTCAAAAAAAAAAAAAAAAAAAACTTGTATGTTACCGAATATGTCATAAGTTGAACTGTGTGCTAACATACTACTACTGTGTACACAAGGTAACAACACAGTGTGTTTAGAGGGTGCTGTCTCAAGTTACTTTTGGAACAAGGCATCATGTAAATCAACTAACCAAACTGATCAACTGCTCAAGGGCAGGCAGGCAACGGTCTTTGTTTGCCCCGTGTCACAGTACCAGTATTAAAAAAGAGCTCATCTGACTGACATTTTGTATCCTGCTAAGGTGACATGGTAATAGGTTCAGCAAATGTAGTACTGACAATACATCTGTTTTATGTCCTTTTCTTCCAGGAATCTTTAAAAGAAAGTAAAAAAGCAAGAAAATGTGTATTTATAGGTAACTGAGGAAGGTGACAAGAATGTCACATGACCTATTCCTTTACTGCCACATGGCTCCACCACAAAGAAAGAAACGGTAAAATCAATGCAGAGTTGACCCCTGCCCTCATAATGATTCTGTGCTCCTCTGTAATGTGCCAGTTGCCGAACGGGTGGATAAGACGCTTCTTGAGTTTTGGCAAAGGTGCTCACTATATGGGAAATATAGGAAATTACTTTCAATGATATTTACACTGTTCACACAGTTTTTCTCATACTCCCATCCTTATCACCATTTTTTTTTTTTTTTTGATGCTGTAGGTCTACGTAAACCTTACCACTATCCTCCACTGTGGCCTCTTGTAAAGAAAATTTCTAAAGAAGCAAGGGACATCCATAGGTATCTGTAGATCAGGAAGCAGTACTGGGAGTCACCCTCTGCCACACGGCTGGCTGCAAAGAGCTGGAGAAAGCATCTCCGCTTAGAGAAGATGCTTAAATGTATGAATTGGACTAAGGATGCAAATGTGCAAGTCTCCACATCACAAATCAATGGCACTCCTTAGATCACTGAGGCTTAGGAGACATGCTGAGCTTGAAATGATCGTCATATCATCATGAAAGAGTCACAGATAAAAAACCTTTTTTTTTTGAGATAGAGTCTCACTCTTGTCACCCAGGCTGGTGTGCAGTGGTGTGATCTCGGTTCACTGCAAGCTCCGCCTCCCGGGTTCACGCCATTCTCCTGCCTCAGTCTCCCCAGTAGCTGGGACTACAGGCGCCCGCCACCACACCTGACTCATTTTTTTGTATTTTTAGTAGAGACAGGGTTTCACCATGTTAGCCAGGATGGTCTCAATCTCCTGACCTCACGATCCACCCACCTTGGCCTCCCAAAGTGCTGGGATTACAGGCATGAGCCACCGTGCTTGGCCAAAAAACCTGGTTTGTAAATTGTCACTTAAGCCCAAGGGCAGAGGAAATGGTGTCCTCACCATGAAAGTTCAAGAGCTCATAACTAGCTCATCTCCCATACTGGTTTCAGTCCTGCTTTGCTATATTTTTTTTGTTGTTGTTGAGACGGAGTCTTGCTCTGTCGCCCAGGCTGGAGTGCAGTGGCCGGATCTCAGCTCACTGCAAGCTCCGCCTCCTGGGTTCACGCCATTCTCCTGCCTCAGCCTCCCGAGTAGCTGGGACTACAGGTGCCCACCACCTCGCCCGGCTAGTTTTTTTGTATTTTTTAGTAGAGACGGGGTTTCACTGTGTTAGCCAGGATGGTCTTGATCTCCTGACCTTGTGATCCACCCGTCTCATCCTCCCAAAGTGCTGGGATTACAGGCTTGAGCCACCGCGCCCGGCCTGCTTTGCTATATTTAAGTCTGCAAGATTTTGCTCAGCTTCTGTGTGTGAGGCTTTGTTTGGTGAGCCAGAATGACTATTTACCAAGTATCTCCTAGTGCCCAGCACTGTGCTCTTGTAATGCCTTGCAAGGCAGGCATGACTGCCCCTATTCTGTAGCTAAGAAAACTGTGAAGCAGGGAGGTGAAGGAGTTTATCCATGGTCATAGAGCTAGTCAATGGAGAGCTAGGATTCCAAACCAAGTCCAGTCTGTTTCTTCTTCTGTGCTCAGTGGTGTGAGGGAAGGGTATGTGCAGGACTCAGGCCTGTGCTCAAGAGACCTACAATTTAGCTTTGTAGAAGAGGTACAAATGATGAAAAGTTAACTAAGTAACAGTGTTAAGTCAACAATGGAAAAGCCATTGCAAGATTATATGAGTAGTTGTCAACTGAGAAATCCAGACAAATTCAGGATAGCAGACTACTGAGGCTGAGGGGACTAGCGAGGGGGCCCCTTGAACACTTTTATCAGGACACCTTGAGTGTCTGCTCTAGGTCAAGGGTTGCTTTGATACGATGGCTACTTTCTGAACTGTCACGAGGGTCCCTCCAAGGAACCCATCTCTGATCTACTTTAGGCAGTGGTAATTGCTCCAGATACACAAAACAGAAAGCAAGTGCCCATCACACCTGCCAGCAAGGGTTACAACAGGCAGAGGTTTTCTAAATACTGGCTTAGCCTCCATCTTGAGAAGCTGGCACTGTCTACCCATTTTTAGGAACCATTTAAATTCATTCATTATACTCAGAAGGCAAATATTCAGGTACCAGTGAAAAGCTGTATGTTCATGAAACTGTGACCCCAAGTGTGCACTGTTACTTTTTGTTCTTAACAAACAAGGCTCTAATAATGGGAAAAAATAAGAGGGGGTGGGAGGTGGAGAATTACACACAAAACTAAACTCATAAAATGGTATTTTACAAAGTAATGATCATAAAGTTACAATGGAATGAAGTGGCTAGAAATAGAAGAACAGCTCCAATTCACTGATGTTAATGGAGGTGCATCCCTCTGCTCTAAGCAGACCCCTCTAGGCTAAAATCCACTGGTTAGCAGTGGCCTCAAGGTATGAGAAACAAATGCAAAATACGATATTAGGGACAACTTGGGAAAACAGTCTTGCATTTTGAATGAAAATATTGTGAATGCCTCATTTCAAAGAATAATTTTCGTCGCATTTAAATATGTAACTACCTGGTCTCATAATGTGCAATACTCATTCTGATACAGATGAGATGGGATCACACAATGGGGCCAGAATACAGTTGCCATTTGGGGCCGAGACCTGGGAGAGAGCAGAAAGTTAACCCTCCAACCTCCCACCGACTGCTTCCTGGGAGGCAATGACCTCAGCTAGCAGTTGGCACATATGAGTTGGTTCAACCCTGAAAGAAATAAGGCCAGGCTACCGTGTCCGATGGTGCAAGTCGACATGATGACAAGGTGTTGAAATTTGACCCACTGTAACTATGACCCTTAACCCTTTATTCCACTGGGTTCTAACATATCATCTCTATGCTGAAAGGAAGATGGGCTGATGAAAACTCAACTTGTAGAGAAAGTCTGGGCACTGTTGCAGAGCTGGGGAGCTCAGTGTTTCATGAGACATCCATTTTGCTGCAGGACAGAGTTTACGGTAGGATACTTACAACAGTTCCATCTCTGGACTATGACAGGAATGAGGCAGTCAGCCTTCAGGCATTTATTGAAAATAGGGTTTGAGAATTTTTGAGACTTGGAATATCATTCTCTGCATAAGCTACATGATTAAGGTGTCTGCAGTTGGTTTTGGCAGTATATACACATGGCTGTAGCATTGAGCCCATCTGCAGAAGGCTGATCAGATGAATCCGGAGGACAGGTGACTGCTCCCTGGGAGAGGGCTGGCACGCTTCTCAAGGTCCCTTAATCACAACTTCACAAAAAAGGGAAACTTACACCTTCAGCAACACCATGTACACTTTCCTGATAAAGCTGAATCTCTTACACACTGCAGGAACCAGGAAGATAAAGGCAATGAACCCATGCCCAAAGGCTTTTTAAAACTCTAGACCACTGACAACTCCTCTGGGTTGTATTTGCACAGCAAGGCACTTGTCAAATGACGAAAGCAATGCTGGTGACAACTAACTCTCCCTTCCCACTCTCTTACTGCACTGTATCCCACTCTGCAGGATGAAAACTGGCTTAGTGATCAGGCATCACTCCTCATCTTAATTTCCTGTAATTCATATCCACATTACCACATTCTTCTTCCCAAAGCAGCATGTTAGACATTTAGAAAGGATTTGTTAAATTAATTAACCTTACTATTTAAACAAAGCTTCTGGTTATTTTACTATTAATTTTTATTTTATTTATTTTTAGAGACAGGGTCTCCCTATGTTGCGCAGGCTTGTCTCAAACTCCTGGGCTCAAAGGATCCTCCTGCCTCAGCCTCTCAAAGTGCTAGGATTATAGGCGTGAGCCACCACATCTGGCCTCGTATTAATTTTATTTATTTACTTATTTATTTATTGACAGGGTCTCACACTGGTTGTGCAGGCTGGAGTGCAGTGCCATGATCTTGGCTTACCGCAGCCTCAACCTTTGGGGCTCAGGTGATTCTCCCAACTCAGCCTCCCGACGAGCTGGGACTATCGGCACGTACCACTATGCCCAGTTAATTTTTGTATTTTTAGTAGAGACTAAAATGTTTTGTATTTTTAGTAGAGACACCATGTTGCCCAGGTGGTCTCAAACTCCTGGACTCAAGCAATCCGTCTATCTTGACCTCCCAAAGTATTGGGATTACAGGTGTTAGCCATTGTGTCTAGGCAATTTTATTATGAATTTTAGATAGAATTTATCTTGTTTTCTATTCCTAAGGCAATAATATAAAACCTAAATCAACATTGAAATTGATTTAAACATACTTCATATGGTGGTTCTTTTAGCTAAAGAAAATCATTATTTGTTTTAGTGAATATAGTGAATATGTCTTAAAACATAAACGGAGTGTCTTTTCTCTCCTGTGCAGGTTTGAACTTGGATCTGTAGCCACAATGTAAAAATCCTTCTCCTATTTGTTTTACTCCTCAGACTCTATCTGATCATTTAGTCACTTATAATTCTTTGTTTACTAATTTCTTCTTCTTCTCCTTCTCCTTCTTCTTCTTTTTTTTGTTTAGAGATGAGGTCTCACTATGTTGTCCAGGCTGGCCTTGAACTCCTGGGCTCAAGCCATTTTCCTGTCTCGGCCTCTCAAAGTGCTGGGATTACAGGCATCAGCCACTCTGTCCAGCCATACTCATTTTTTCATTCTCCAATGATGCTCTAGGCACTCACTGTGTACTATGCAAGGTCTGGGGACTCCACTTTCTTGGATTCAAGTCTCAGCTCTGTTATCTACCAGTTGTGTCACTTGGGCTGGTTACTTAACCTTTCTATGTTGCAGTTTCTACAACTGTAAGACAGGGATACTGACAGTGTCTGCCTTGTAGTAAAACCTTTGGAACAGGATCTGGCATTAAGTAACAACCAGTATTATTGCTGTTGCTACAAATATGAATAAAACACCACCTTTTTCTCCAAGGAGCTAACAAGGTGACTGGGGAGACAGATGTTCAATATAAATGTTTACAGTGTCACCTGAGTACATAACGGAGGTATTTGCAGAGTGCTGGGGGGACAGGGCTAGAGCAGTAACTGCTAAGGGAGTTAGTGTAAGACTGCTTAGAGGACGTAACACTTGCCAAGTGCTGAGTTGAAGTTATTCAGAATAAGTAAAAGAAAGGCATGTCTCACTCCCTCATCATCTTCCAGCTTTTCCTCAAATGCATTTTCTCACTGAGACCTTTCCTGGTCCTCTATTCACAGTTGCCCTCCCCTAACACAAAACCAGAACTGGCTAGATGGTTTGCAGGGCTTAGCGCAAAATGAAAATGTTAGCCTCTTGTTCAGAGATTAAGAATTTCGCCGGGCGCGGTGGCTCAAGCCTGTAATCCCAGCACTTTGGGAGGCCGAGACGGGCGGATCACGAGGTCAGGAGATCAAGACCATCCTGGCTAATACGGTGAAACCCCGTCTCTACTAAAAAATGCAAAAAACTAGCCAGGCGAGGTGGCGGCGCCTGTAGTCCCAGCTACTCGGGAGGCTGAGGCAGGAGAATGGCCTGAACCCGGGAGGCGGAGCTTGCAGTGAGCCGAGATCGCGCCACTGCACTCCAGCCTGGGCGACAGAGCGAGACTCCGTCTCAAAAAAAAAAAAAAAAAAAGAATTTCAAGAGTGACAAGAGAACATTAAATAAAGTGCAGGACCCCTCTGAGCATGGGGCCCTGTGCAATTAGTTGCACAGGTTTTATGCTCATGAAGCTGACCCTGTCAATAACACACACGTGCACAAGTACACGCGCGTGCGTGTGCGCACACACACACGTTACCTATCCCCTGCAGTTTGAACGGACTCCCTGATTTGAGGAGGGGGTGATGGCATCCCAGGGTAGAGGTCAAACAGTGGAATGCCATTTGACTTCAACTTTGGGCTGAAAAACACGGTCAGCCCACCAAGGTACTTTTTGGTTAGTAAAAAAAGGAAAATCATGTAGGCTCAGTGTGCAAAGGCCTGACTCGAATCCCCATGACAGAGTCATGACTTGAATCAGTTAACAGAATCCCTGCAATTATTCTCAGGAATTCTTGAGGACAGACCCTACCATAACCCACATTTTTGCTATGATTTCTCCTGTCACAGGGTTTTCAGAAATGTACTTGTAGTTTTTCCTAAATCATGACTCAATACAAACTTTTTTAATTAAAAAAAATCTAAAAAAAAAATTATTCAGAAACTGTTGGGGCCAGAAGCAACACTATTACCACTCTCTCCGTGTGTATTTCTGTAACACTGCTTTAATACAGCTAAACTACCTTAATACAACATAACTGGAAAACTGAAATAGTCCTTACCACCTACTAATTTTGACTTCTATTATTTGACTGAATTTTAGTTTGATGTTAAAAACTCGTATGTTGGTTATTTACTATTGTCTCTCGGACTCGCATCCACTCTTCTCATATTTCCCTCTTGCTGAGGCTGGGAGTTCATAAACTCCATTTCCTAGGCTCTTTTGCTGGCTGACTTATTATTGGTCCTGCCAACAGGTGCACAGGCAGGGGAGCTCAGAAGGTGGGAGGCATGAAGATGCTGTGGCTCCTTCTGTCTCTTGTTCTGTTTATCTTTCCTTCCTTGGTGGTGTGTTCTGGAAGTGGCTGCATCCCTGACGCTGTGGTGGAGTGTCTGGAAGGGGCTGTCTGCCCCACAGCTGCAGCTCCTGAGGCACCAGCCCTCCATCAGGCTCACAGGTCCCTTTCATCCCCTCCAGCCCTAGGAGTGGTAGATACTTTCTGTGGTCATTCATCATTAGCTCTCCTTCCCTTTTCTGTTCTTCCAGTTTTCTAACACCTGTGTAACCAATTTCCTGTTTTATAGGCCCTCTATTTGAAACACCTGGCATGGTTTCTGGTTCCCTGACTTAATAATCCATTTTGCAGACAATGAGGCCAAGGCCCAGAAAGGTGAAGGAATTTACCCAAAGTCACAGGGCTGCCTGGCCAGGGCTTAACGCAAGTCTTCCGACCGCAGAGTTCAACTCTCATGCTCCCTTTCTACCTGTTGCTGTTTCTCTGAAGTGAACCAGGAAAGAAATGCTATTTCATATGGAAACATGTTATTGTAAATTTTATTACTCCAAAATGTTCCGTTTTATATAGCTCTATCCAAAGAAGTCTGGCCAACTGGATGCAGTACATCTTTCGGTATGCAGAAGGTGAATCTCACAATTGGTTCTATTTTTCTAGTGTCTGGATTCCTCCTGAAGAGTGAAGATAACTGCTGTGTCCCTTTCCTGCTCAATGAAACTCTGCAAATCCTAGGAAGCGCTTTTACCGCATGGGGATTCGGTAAATTATCAGGCTCAGCTAACTATCAGTCCTTAGAATCTAGAAGACAAAGCAGAAATGCCCTTCTGGCGGCGTGCCACATGGCACCAGAGCTTTGTTCCAGAGTGGAACGGCAGTCGGATGAAGCTGATGTCGAGGGGGAGCGTTACGTGTCCCCTATCTGTGATAGTCGGCTCAGAATGATCATGGGGCTATATAATGGCTGAAACTGCCCCTTAGGTATTTCTTTGGTTGTTTCAGAGATGAGAGAAAAAGGTTGAGAGAACAGAAGGTTCCAAAAGCAAACATTCCATATTGTCTTTCCTGAGAACTGGCGACACCTTGGGTATGTGGAACCTTCGTTTCAACAGGGTGGTTTTGCCCATCTCATCTCACCTCCTTCATACGTGGCACTTGTAATTTTCCCATTCAGGTATAGATAGTTATATTTCTTAGGTGAGTGACAGGCAAAAGTCATATATGATACAGATACAAGGAACTATATTCATATTTACTCTAAAAGCATACGGTGAAAACAGAAAGTCTCCCTTCTGAAAGATTACAAAATGAAGTTCACAGAATAATTTTTAAAAATCCAATTTCAATATAAGTGTAGGTCTTAAAATAGATATGAAATAGTAGTAACTTTTCACGTTTTTCAGTATAAAATAAAAGTGAAAAGCATCCCACTCACTGGTAATGAAGTAGTAAAACCTGCATCAAGGTTTATGGTTTCATTTGAAAAACTGCCTCCAAGAGAAAATTATTTTTTTAAAAAAAGATTTAGCAAAAATTACCTAATTTCCATTTTAAACTACCCTCTCCCCATTCCAGAAACCAGTGATTTTCCTAGGCCAGAATTTTCTTGCGTCAAGGTCTGGTTTCACCCTCTCAACCCCTCTAGTCATTTCAAACCAACTATGAACCACTTGATCTTCAACCAGAAAATACAAAACATTTTTGAAGGCTTCCAGCGATGAGAAGTTTGGCCCCTCATTAGCACCTTCTAATGGTTCTTCATGTTCAGTTTCAGGAATGGAAGTTTTGGCTTAGTCAGCTATGAGTTCTTATACCTTCCTTGTTACTCTCCTCTGAAACACACTGCCTGTGACTACACCCCTGGCAGATACCTGGATTGAATAAATGCTCCAATCATTGGTACACAGGACAGACTATCACCTCTCTCTGTCTATATCCTATTTTCTAGAAATGCTCAGATTTCACTGTCACTTATTATTTACAATTAACATCTCTGAGCTTATTTCCTCCCAGTATCTGCTACTGATAAGCCATGTGTCCATCTTAACCTTGCAAAATCAAATTTTTGACCCAAGAGTGTATACTTGTCTAGATATTCAGAAATCATTCCTATTACTGCTATTCAGTCAAATTTTTAAAGACCCACTTTCTTGTCTTTGTTTTGAAAATTACGATGAAATTTCTGATCTCTAGTCTTTTGATGCTTTCCTTGGCTCCAGAGTCCCTGAAATATTTTGACCATAGCAAGTTGTATCATAATCATATCTACTATTCCTCTTTGGTGGTTTTACTTCATCCAGTCTGGGAGCTAAGCATTTTCTTTTTGTTCATCTACCTAGGGCTTCCATTCCCTTTTCCAAGTTTTTTCTCACTTTTCAATCTCATGGTCATTGATTCAGTCATTCTCCTTGACGCACAATATAAAATTAACTCTGGGCTCTTTGCCATCCTCAGTACTACACAGTCAGCCCCAACGAGCAGCTGTTGGTTTCCTCATCTTTACGCTCCAAAGAGAACCACAAATTCATTTTTGTTTTCTGTGGTCCTCTTTGAAAGGTCTCCACTCATTTTGGGCTTCAGTTTTCTTGAACCCCCTATTTGTGGTTCCATACACGTTCCCATAGTTGTTCATGTTTTTCCAATGTTTTAAAATAAAACTCTGAATGAAACAGAACTGCTGGCACAATTTACCCTTTTTCGAGAAAAGGGTCCTCATGTGAACTTTGTTTTGGGCATTCCTAGCCCTCCTGAATCATCTTTCCCCACATATGCATAATTTCTACCTGTTTATTAACATGAAAACCTGTTTAAAAATGTCTTGAACCCAAAATTATAAAACTCTAGAAGAAAACACGAGGGAAAAGCTTCATGACATTGGACTTGGTAATGATTTCTTGGATATGTCACCAAAAGCACAAAAAACAAAAGCAAAAATGAACAAATGGGACTATATCAAACTTAAAATCTGACTCGATCAAAGGACACAATCAAAGTAAAAAGGCAACTCATGGAATGAGAGGGAATATTTGTAAATCATAAACCTAATACAGAGTTGATATATAAAGAACCCCTATGTAAAGGACTCTCATTTAAAGAACTCCTACAACTCCCAACAGCCAAATATAAAATAACCCAACTAAAAAGTGGGCAAAGGACTTGAATAGACGTTTCACCAAAGACATACAAATAGCCAATAAATATATGAAAAGATGCTCAATGTCACTAATTGTCAGAGAAATAAAAATTACAGCTACAATGAGATCTCACCTTACACCCACTGGGATGACTACTACCAAAAAAACAGAGTAACAAGTGTCAGTGAGGCTGTGGAGAAACTGAAATCCTTGTGCACTGTTTTTATTTTTTATTTTTCTTGTTTGTTTTTGTTTTTTAAGACAGGGTCTCACTCTGTCACCCAGGCTGGAGTGCAGTGTTACGATCATAGTTCACTGCAGGCTCAACTTCCCAGGCTCAAGTGCTCCTCCCATCTCAGCCTCCCAAGTAGCTGGGACAAGAGGCACATATTGCCATGCCCGGTTAATTTTTTATTTTTGTAGAGACAGACTCTTCCCATGTTGCCCAGGCTGGTTTTGAACTGCCCAGGTGATCCTCCTGCTTCCTTCTCCCACAGGGCAGAAATTACAGGTGTCAGTCACTGCATTTGGCCCTTGTGCATTGTTGAAGAGATTGCAAAATAGTGCAACTGCTGTGGAAAACAGTATGACGCTTCCTAAAAAAATTACAAATAGAACTACCATATGATCCAGCAGACCCAGGTCTGGGGATATTTTCAAAAGAATCCAAAGCAGGGTCTTGAAGAGATGTTTGTACACTCATGTTCACAGCAGCACTATTCACAATAGCCAAGAAGTGAAAGCAACCCACATTTCTGTTAATGAGTGACTAGATCAACAAAATGTGGCAGATACATACAATGGACTCTCAGCCTTAAAAGGAAGAAAATCCTGTCACGTGTTCTAACATGGATGAACCTTGAGGACATTATGCTAAGTGAATTAAGCTAATCATAAAAAGAAACTTCGGTGTGATTCCACTTACATGAGGCATTGAAAAACAGTCACATTCATAGAAACAGAAAGCAGAATGGTGTTTATCAGGGGCTAGGGGGAAGAAAAAGAGGGGGAGTTGTTTAATGAGTACAGAGTTTTAGATTTTCCGAGATGAAACAGTTTTGGAGATCTGTTTCACAACAATGTGAATACTTAGGAGTACTGAACTTATTTAACACTACTGAACTGTACACATAAAAATGTACGGTAAATTTTATGTGTTTTTAAAATAACAATACAAAAGGTCTTGAAATATTTTGGACTGTACAAAATCTTGACTATCATGTTTTTTAAGATGATACTGCCGCTTCTTCTAAAGATCCTCTCATGTGTACTCTTGTTAATTCCTTTTAGCCAGATTATGACCCAAATAGCAGTTCTACCCTTGCATCTTCTACTTTCTGGAAGGTGGAATTGCCAAGGTGGCAAATTAGTAACCACTCAGGTATTCATCTACTGGTCAAGGAGAATTCTGGTAGCTATTTGACCTAATTTTGTACATGGGAATAGGAACATGGAACCTTTAATTATCCTGACGATAGGACCCATAAACTCCTACAATATCAATTTTGCTCCTCTCTCTTCTAATCTCCCAGTGCTCTTCAGAGGGCCCCTGCCCTATATTTCTAGATTACAGACCTTATTGGATATAATTATTTATTTATTTATTTTTTGAGATGGAGTCTCACTCTGTCACCCAGTCTGGAATGTAGTGGCACACTCTCGGCTAACTGCAGCCTCCGCCTCCAGGTTCAAGCGATTCTCGTGCCTCAGCCTCTCAAGTAACTGGGATTACAGGTGTGTGCCACCACACTTGGCTAATTTTTTTGTATTTTTAGTACAGACGGGGTTTTGCCATGTTGGTCAGGCTGGTCTCAAACTCCTGACCTCAAGTAATCCACCCTCCTGGGCCTTCTAAAGTGCTGGGATTACAGGTATAAGCCACAGTGACTGGCCTAGATAAACTTTTTGCTCTGCTTGTCTTTCCAGTGGTTACATTTTTATTTTGAATATGGAATTCCTTACCATAGCCATATTTCAATGCGATGTCTTTCTGCTTACTAGGTTACTTGGATTCTCTGAGAAATTCTATCTATCACTGTGGCAATAATCTCCAAGTCCATTTTTACATTACTCCTGCTTCAACCATGAATAGACATTGGAGACTGTAACTTCTTGATTTATACCATGATTTACCAAATATTTTACTTTCCTACCAATTGGTAGGAAAGTAAAATATTTGGTAGGAAAGTAAAATATTTGGTAAATCATGGTATAAGACATAATTGGTGTTATGAGTTAAGCAAGATATTCTTCTCTCTTCCTCCCCACTCCATCATTTTCAGTTGAAAGCATGTGCCTTGTGCACCCTAGATTCTCAATAACTATTAGTTGAACTAAACTGAGCTAGCCCTAGTACTGCCCACTTGGGCAAGCAGACAATTTGAATCCCTCTTTCGCATGACAATCCATCACATATTTGAAGACATCTGTCATACCTGGGCAGGGAATTTTTTCTTCAAGAAAAAAGAACTGAAGTCATATTTTCCATCTGAAATCAGAACTGAAGAACTGACAGATCACACGTCTCTTATGGAAAATATGATTTTCTTCTTGCCTCTGGAAGCAAGTAGCTTGACACACCACTAAGCCTCCAATAGCCTTGAGAACCCAGGTGCTACCAGGGAGGCCCACTGGTCTTTAGCAGGGAAAGCAATCTGACCTTGATAACTGCTGCCATTTGTCCCTTTCATTTGCAAAATAGGAATAAATAGGGACAAGCTGAAGATATGTAGGTAGGTAATATACTTGAAAGGCTTTTGAGAGAAAAGTACTAAAAATTCTGAAGATATATGCATCAGTTTCTCAAGCATAGCCCTTTCCTTGACAATAGAAATGGTGTTACTGTGGCTTACAGAAGGAACAAAGCTACAGAGTATGCCTTATCAGCATGGTTGATACAGCAGCAATGATAGTATTTTCTACGGTCTTTAGTTTCTTTCATCTAAGTCCTTTACCAACCATCATGTAACAAGCTGAGATATGCTGACTGGGCTACTCAAAGCTGTACAGTAAGTTGGGATAAAAATCATATATGGAAACCAGACTTTTTGCCAAAGGGATGATATACTTCTGATTTCTCCTCCCTTCTTGTGTTTCTGCAATGGGCTCTGCCAATGGAGAACAGTTAATGCTGATGCAATGCAGGCACCATCTGTGCTCTGTGAAGATTTAAACAGCAGCCATTAACACAAAACCCCATATGTGAATTGGACAATGGCTGCCCTGAAGCTACAGGACTCCCAGATAGAACAGACCACTCCGTGGCGCTTAGGGATGCAGAAATCGTTATGATCCAACACCCATGCCGCTGAATTGGAGCATGAAGTCAGGTTTGTCACTCACCCACTCCCCTCCCTGCTTCTTAACTGAGTTTGAATATTTTCTATATGTTATTCCTGTCTGTCAAGGGAGGGAATGAAAAGGGAGCCGACACCATCTATCAGCAAGGCCATGGGTGTCATTTTTACCTGAAGCCACTGGGTTCTTGTCCTGCAGCTTCCCCCAGGACATCAGGGTTCCAGGCATACAAATGACATCAACAGCGACTGGGAGCAAGCCTTTGCTGGGAAGAGCAGTGCATCTAGGACTTCAGGTTGCTGGGGCATGAAGGCAGGGTCCTATTTCTTTTTAATTTTTGTAGAGTTAGGGGTCTCACTCTGTTGCCCAGGCTGGTCATGAACTTCTAGGCTCAAGTAATCCTCCTTCCTTGGCTTTCCAAAGTGCTAGGATTATAGGCCGGTAGGGTCCTATTTTTGACAATGGCAGCAGCAGAGATGCTGAGGCAGGGGAGAAAGACATTTCTAACAATGACTGGTTGGTTGTGTCCAGTTTCTGTGGGGCTGAAACACACTTTTCACATTAACACAGGGGACTGTGAGAAAAGGAAGTAAGTCACAGGTGCTCCAGAATGGTACCTTGGAGGCTGTTCTGGGCCATCTATTTTGAACATGGCTTGGAACCGTTACGAAAGACCTCATTATTTATAGCTCATAACTGGGAAAACACCTTTTCTCCTAAAAATAAAGATATCCAAACTTCCTGAAAATGAACCTTTGGTTTTTGACAAACACCAAGTCTCAAGAACACCAGGTGTTCTTGTTTTGGGTGAATCAAACTATTTCTGAGTATACCTTTAAGGATGTGAGTTAAAGCACCTAAGCACCCCGGGTGTTACAGTATTTTGATGGAATTTTAGTCACTGAGGTTGCAAATCAGAAACCTTAATGAAAAACAAGCCCTCCAGTTTCCTTGCACTATTATAGCAAGAAATGTCTGGTTCATGGGAAGGAGGATTCATAGAGCTCATCTACAGTAGTTTAATGGCACCTTCCCAGAGAAGTGTAGCTTTGAAAATCTCAACTAAGCTAGCAGGTGTCTGGATGGCATCGCCATTTCTTTCTTTAACAAGCGTGGGAGGCCCGGGCTTAAGAATCTCTAGGTAGAGGCACCATTGTGGTAAAAATACAGAGACTCAAAGCAAAAGGGAAAACTAATACTGCTTTTATATCCCACTTCTGTGTTTATGAACTTTCCTCTCTGATGATGCCATCTCTCCTCTCTCCTGCCCCTCCATGATCTCTCTGGATAGTCAATCAAAGGGAGGCTGGAGAGTCTCTTTAATGCTTCTGACATGGACTATGTTTCAAGCAGCTATTCCCTGGTTTAGAAAGTAAACTTGATTCTCTTCTGCCCTGCCTTCCAAATTTCCCCCAAATCTACTCCCTTTTCAGTCTCATCTCCAGGTATCCTCTTGAGCCCGGCTCCTAGCCTTTTCTTTGACTTACTAGCATTTGCTCAAGCTGTGACCACTGCCTAGATGCATTGCTGACTCTACTTTACCAATTCCAACTGTAAAATTCCAACATATGAAAACCGTGGAGGAGAGGGAAGATGATAACCATCAATGTGGAATGAAAGGGCCAAGGGAAACCCTGGCAAAGGAGGTGGCAATAAAACTGGAGCCTCCATTCTATGTCCTGGACAATAAGCACTTGCTTACAGACCACCAGTTTGGGCATTTAATCACATGAGGGCTGTTTTGCATTGTTATCTGAATATTCCACTGGACCTGTGTTGATCAGAAGTTCCTCAAAGTCAAGGACCAAGTCTTACACTTCTTACATGTTCTCTGCATAAATTCTAATAAAATCTGTTAAAAATCTGCATTGTGATGAAAAGTGTATTTTGTAAAGACAGCAATAACATTACATGTTTAGAAAGAATTAACAAAAGGTCACATTTTCATGCTAGTTGGATGACAGTATTTTAGAAAAGTTAAATTGATAAAACATCATTAGATCATAGAAGTGCTAAAGCCATAAGTATTTTGTGTACATATGAGACATTTTAGTAACATGAATGTTACTAAATAATCAATGCAAAAAATTTACTTGAGCATTTACTGTGCTGGATGCTGAAGTAAACTTGGAAGAAGCAAAAAACGTAGTTTTAAAAATCTGTCTTGGGCTGGGCACAGTGGTTCATGCCTATAATCCCAGCACTTTGGGAGGCTGAGGCTGGTGGATCCCTTGAGGTCAGGAATTCGAGATCAGCCTGGCCAACATGGTGAAACCCAATCTCTACTAGAAATACAAACATTAGCTGGGTGTGGTGGCATATGCCTGTAGTCCCAGCTACTTGGGAGGCTGAGGCAGGAAGATTGCTTGAACCTGGGAGGCAGAGGTTGTAGTGAACTGAGATTGTGCCACTGCACTCCAGCCTGGGTGACAGAGTGAGACCCCGTCTCAAAAAATAATAATAAAAAAAGAAACTGTCTTAAAAATATAGTTTTTTTCTTTTCTTTTTTTTGACAGTTTCACTCTTGTTGCCCAGGCTGGAGTGCAATGGTGTGATCTCGGCTCACTGCAACCTCCGCCTCCCGCGTTCAAGCGATTCTCCTGCCTCAGCCTTCCGAGTAGCTGGGATTACAGAATGCACCACCATACCCAGCTAATTTTTTTGTATTTTTAGTAGAGACGGGGTTTCTCCATGTTGGTCAGCTGGTCTCGAACTCCTGACCTCAGGTGATCCGCCCACCTCAGCCTCCCAAAGTGCTGGGATTACAGGTGTGAGCCACCACGCCCAGCAAAAATGTAGTCTTAAGAAGGTAAGAATTCCTGGAGGAACTCACAATGTATGACTGGTATATAAAATACGAGAATAATTAATGTGACCTATGCATTGTTGAGACTTCTGGTGCAACAGAAGATGAGAGACAAGGGACAAATGTGGGCTGCCACCACTCTACCACTACGTTTGGATGGGAGCAGGTGGGAGACAGAGAGTGCAGCACCAACAGGAGTCAGCCTTTGTCCTCCAAATATTGTGACCCTGACCTTGGCAGATGTCAAAAACAGCCTCATGCTTTTTAGGAAAGGCCCTGCCATATGCACCTGGGATTAACAGCCGTCTGAACCTGAGAAACCAGTGCCCTCCACCCCACCTAAATGAAGCTTCAAATGGGGCTCATAAAAGGGAATGACATGATAGGAAGAGAAACGATCTGTTGGGAAGAGGCTGACGGTGCTCAGAAAACCATGGAGCAAAACAGATGGAAGAGGACACATATACCAGTCCTGCTGGAACTGCAGGATGGCAAGAAAAGCCTGCAAGCTGGCTTGGAAATGAAGGCTGGGTGAGTTGAGTGAGCAAAACTGGTTCATCCTTAACCTGCTAAGTTAGAGTAAGAGAATTTTAGATGGTGGGGGTTGGGGGATGACTTTTAGATCAGCTTGGAAAAAACAAAAATCCTCTTCTACACTAAAGTAAGAAAGACCACAGAGAGAGTTAGCAGAGAAGGCATTTCAGGAAGTCAAATGGGGAAAAAAGAAGAATGTAAGATAAACAGGTAAAATTATAAAGCATCTAAGAAGCAACTCCAACAGGAGAAAAAAGGTGGGCAGGGTCAGAGTTCAGAGGACGTGAAGGGCAAAAGAGGCCCTGTGAAGTACAGGCCTCCCTCATGAGGAGTAAGGACAGTGCTGTCCTGCCACCTCAAGGTTGGGCCTGGCACTGCCCTGTTCCCAGTTTTGTGCCCTAAAGTGAAGCGCCACTGGCAGGCTTTGACAATCTTTCCACCTCCTGACTCTTGGCGGGCAGAGCATATAGTCACAGACGAGATATTAGAACACTTTATCTAGCATATGGAAGGAACAGAATGTCAAAGGGTTTATTACTGTACCTGACCAGATAATTAGGTAATTAGCACTATTAACAGATTGGGCACATTTATACATGCGTTTGTATATCTCCGGGGAGGCATAGTTTCAAAAACATAGTATCAGGTGTTTTTTTATTATAATGTTTGTGTGTGTGTGTTTTTCTGCAGAACATTTTATTTCTCAGAAAGGATGCCAGGCATGCTTCTTTTCTGCACCTGTACGGCCCTTTTTCACTTAGTCAAGCCAGACTGCAAAAAATGAAGAAGGAAATTTGTTTCTGGTCCCCCCAGATCTTACAACAAGCACTGCTGCGCTGGTTGGCTTCTTTGTTCCTATGCCCAGGCCCCCACCTGGGTGGTGCACAATTCCAGGACTATGCTCTGGCTGAAAGACAGAAAAGACCAGGAGAGGGAGCACGAGAACACAAGATATTTCTTTATCTGGGTCGCAGGAAAAGTCACAGAAAGAGAGTGAGGCAACGAGAAGCAAATGCCTCAAAAAATATATGTGGGATCTTAACGGTGTATTTTTTAGGTGCAATAAAAAGGGAATTTGGAACTCATTGTTTGTTCATCACATAGAATACATTTTTAGCAAATTATATTTAATGCAGACTAAAAGGCCATTTTATTTATTAGTTTGTCCCGAATGATATCATTACTTTATGAACTGCCAAATCTGTCAGCAATTATTAACACTCCACAACTAGCCGCCTTCCCCTAGGTGTTTCAGTTCACCTTTGCCACACAGTAACATGGGAGCAAATGCGTCAGACAAGCATGCAGCCCCAGGCACAGACCGGTGGGTTTCAGTGACACTACAGCACTTCGCTGGATTAAGTTTATCGGCTGACAACAAGACAATGACACCAGGCATTCTCCTCCACAGGAATTCACAATATGGGATGTCACTGGTGGGCACCATTACAATGTAAGATACAAATCACCTTATTCCTTTAACGAATGCATACTGACCACTTTGCATGGTTCTATAGTGTCTTAGGTGCCGGGGGCATAAAACAATGAATATGAAGGAAAAGGTACTTGGTCTGAGAGGTTCTAGGCTGATGGGACAGAGACAAGTCAACAGGTAATCATAACACAGCCATAAGAACTGTCAGTACAGTTCTTACTTACAGGGTGTGTAAGTCCGTTTTCATGTTGCTGATAAAGACATCCCGGAGACTGGGTAATTTATAAAGAAAAAGAGGTTTAATGGACTCACAGTTCCACATGGCTGGGGAGGCCTTACAATCGTGGCAGAAGATGAAGGAAGAATAAAGGGACATCTTACATGGCCGCTGGCAAAGACAGAATGAGAACCAAGCGAACAGGGAAACCCCTTATAAAACCATCAGATCTCATGAGACTTATTCACTACCAGCAGAACAGTATGGGGGAAACCGCCCCCGTGATTCAGTTATCTCCCGCCGGGTCCCTCCCACAACACATGGGAATTATGGGAGCTATAATTTAAGATGAGATGTGAGTGGGGACACAGCCAAACCATGTCACAGGGGAACTACAGCTGCTGGCGGATGGGCATTTAACTGAGGAGGTGACATATGAGCTGCAGCCTGAGGGAGGATTAGCTAGGTTTTGGGTGGGAGCTGGTGTTCCAGGTGGAAGAAATGAAATGTGCAAAGACCTAAGAGAGAACATAGCATGCAGTGTGGTGTGGCAGGAGCAGCAGCTGGGGCAAAGGCACAGGTGAAACTGGAGAAGGGAGCAGGGAGATGGACTGGGAAGGTCCTTCCGTGTCGGCCACCAAGGCTGGCCCAGGGGCCTCACCAGAGTCTATCGGGTATGAGATTATGAGGGAGACTCCTCTGGCTGCATTTGGGGAACAAGCCAGATGGGCGGCAAGCCAGTCACAGAAGCCAGGCAAGTGCCACTATGGCCAGGATACAGGCAGTGGTGTTGGGAAGGGAGATGTAGACAGATGAGAGAGGCCATCAGGAGGAAGAGTTGGTGAAGTCTGAGAGTATAGGCCAATTCAAGACTGAGAACGACTAAAAAAAGCATCGTGTTGCTTCTAACTAATTAACCAAAGCCACAACCTGGACAGCCCATTGACAAAAACAAGGTACCTTTGGAAGCCATTTGGGACACCTTACAGTGTGTAATAGGAATTATGTACAGGTTCCCAGGCAGACCCAAGGCAGTTTAGGTTTCAGAGTCATAAATGATGAAGGAGGATAAGGCTCAGAATTCTGTAGCCTGGGGCTTTCTTTAAATGGACACCTTTGATGTCTGTTGTTTCAGTTACTGCCTAATGTAGGATTTTTAAAAACAGCACTTTCCCAATAAGTCATTCTGGTCTGGCAATGAGAAAGAGGTGAAAGTTCTTACGGGATGTGAAGGGTCTTTTAAAAAAACAATGATGGGCCGGGTGCAGTGGTTCACGCCTGTAATCCCAGCACTTTGGGAGGGTGAGGTGGGCGGATCATGAGGTCAGGAGTTCAAGACCAGCCTGGCCAACATGGTGAAACCCTGTCTCTAATAAAAATACAAAAAAAAAAAAATAGCTGGGCATTGTGGCAGGCACCTGTAATCCCAGCTACTTGGGAGTCTGAGGCAGAAGAATCGCTTGAAACCAGAAGGCAGAGGTTGCAGTGAGCTGAGATCACACCACTGCACTCCAGCCTGGGCAACAAGAGCGAAACTCCATCTTAAAACAACAACAACAAAACAAAGATGGCTGGGCATGTTGGCTTGGGCCTGTAATTCTAACTACTCAGCAGGCTGAGGCACGGGGATTGTCTGAGCCCAGGAGTTCAGGACCAGCCTGGGTAACACTATGAGACTCCATCTCTAAAGAGTGAAAATAAAAAAATAAGAAAATATCAAAAATAAAGGTGATTGGAAAAATAGATGAGCTAGTATAATGTGAGAGGATGCTGTATATAGCCATAGTCAGAAATGGGGAAAAGGCAGGGGAAAGGTGACCTTCCTCCCAGGACCTGTGTGTTGATTTTCATAATTGTGGAGCAACCTACCAGTTCTATGACCAGGGTCTCTACTTGGACCTTTAGAAGCTTCTTCTGGCCGGGCGCGGTGGCTCAAGCCTGTAATCCCAGCACTTTGGGAGGCCGAGACGGGCGGATCACAAGGTCAGGAGATCGAGACCATCCTGGCTAACATGGTGAAACTCCGTCTCTACTAAAAAATACAAAAAAAAACTAGCCGGGCGAGGTGGTGGGCGCCTGTAGTCCCAGCTGCTTGGGAGGCTGAGGCAAGAGAATGGCGTGAACCCGGAAGGCAGCGGAGCTTGCAGTGAGCTGAGATCCGGCCACTGCACTCCAGCCCAGGCGACACAGCAAGACTCCGTCTCAAAAAAAAAAAAAAAAGCTTCTTCCATCATCACTTGAGTGGACTTCAAACTTCAAAGTGGACTTTGTGATTCCGACCCTCCTGCCTCCCTCTTTTGAGGACCCTTGTAATCATTCAGGATACTCCCCCATCTCAAGATCCTTAACTTAATCACACCCACAAAGTCCCTTTTGCTAAGTCACGTGACACACTCACAGGTTTTTGGGGATAAAGACATGGGTATCTTTGGGGGCCAGTATCCCGCCTGCTATAACTGGGTTATAAAATCTGCCTAGCTGGTTTCCTAGAGGCGTCTTACTCTCTCGGTGTCAAAATAGAGGAGGCCCCTGGCAAAGGTAGGTTCTTATGTAAGTTAAAGTGACTCAGGCATTAATGTCTTTATGGGATCGACTGACATAAATTAGGAGAGCCATTAATGGATAAAGTGAAAGAAAAATGATGAAAATCTATTTCAGATTTCAGATATTCTATCACTTTACATTGTAATTTTTTTTTTTTCAGTATCCTTTCTATTTCTTGTGTAAAGGCAAATTTCTAGTACTGGGTTCATGGTGACTTCTGTGTGGTACAGAGAAACTTGAACTAGAGCTGGAGATACTCACTGAGTCTCCAAACCTACTGCTGACTGGTTTGTGACCCTGGACCTCAGTTTCCTACCTGTTAAAAATACAGACATTTGCATCTTTAGTGAGTCTTACTCTTGTCATTGAAGCAACGAGTTGAGAACTTGGGCTGTGGAGTCAACCTGCCTGGCCTTAAGTCCTGGCCCCTCTGCTTAGGAGCTGACCTTTCGGCAAGCTAATTAACCTCTCCTGCTTCAGTTTCCTCACCTGCCACATGGAGATAATAATGGTAGCAATCCCACAGCGTCAATGAGTTAAACATGTAAAGTGCACAGGGCAGTGCCTGGCATACCCTGGAATGCTCAGCAAAGGTTATTTTAAAAAATCATCATCATCATCATCACTGTATTAGACACAAGGGATACGCAAAAGATAAAACACAGTCCTTTTCTTAGAGCTGGGTCAGATAATCTTTTAAGACTAAGGTTTTATGATTCCCCGTATATCACAGGAGTAAAAACTCCCTGGTGTCCTCATGTTCCATGCATCATGCTGTGTTAGCAAGATCTTTTAACATTTCTCCTTGCTGCCAATTAAAGGGCACCAAGTCAAAGTTGACATGTAAAAATTACTGTCCCATTAGCACCTTCTGGCCTCGCTAATAAATCCTAACTTAATTAGGTATATGTCTCTTTCTCGTGGGACAAGGGATAACCAAAACTAGAGGTATATGGGCTCCAGCTTGTTGACAACCATCCCTTAAAAGAGCTCAATGCATAATTGCATGCCCATAAATACAAATGCTATAATTGTCTTGGATCAAAGATCATTTTCAAAAAGTAGACACATACGTATCTTCATGGTAGCTTTTAAGGCAAGTTCTACAAGGTCTAACAAGTCAGTTTTGAGAGCAGGCCTTCCAATAGCTGCCCTCCACTTGAAATCTGAAGTGTAGAAAGTGGAGTGGATGTATGTTTTACTGAAAGAGTCAGCAACAGAAAATAGAGTACACTCACAGCTGTAGCGAGCCAGGATGAATTTATACAGTGAATTTTAAATCAGACTCAAAACTGGCTTGTACTATCCATTGAAAAAAATCCCATTGATTTTGGGCTTCATGATGATGTTTTCTGGGAGAGGCAGACCTTAGACTGAGAGCCAAGCAAAGCCTCAGATGCAGATTTTTTCTCCTATTTTCCAAAGAATTTGAAGAGGCAGAAATTGCTAATGGATACGGGAATAAAAATGAATATTATATTTCTACTTGCTAGCAACTATCTTGGTATGGAACTTGACTGATTTTGTTCTGTCCTAGTGGCTGAATCCTTTCACCTTATTAACTTTTTAAGATAGACTTTAACAACTTCATGTTTTTCTTTGTCTTTTTCCCTTTTCTCTCTTCTATTCAAACACTTCTGCAAAATGCAGTGTTCCATTAAAAAAAAAAAAAAAAAAAAACTTTGTAAGTCCCTCAGCTTTCTTTTGTTTCTCAGACTCTCACATCTTTGCGATTTTGCTCAAATTACCTTCATATTCACTCGGCACACAGTAGGTACTCAATCAAGTTGGTTTCTTCCTTCTTCCCGTGCCTGGCCTCTGTCTGGTAATGTACTTCTTCCTTTATTTTTTGGTTTACAAACTACTTGTCAAATAATTGGCTCCAAGAGCCTCCTTCAGAGTTTACATCATTTCTTGGGAAGCTTAGCCCAAACAGAGATAACTCTCCTAAGGTATCCTGGAAATAAAAAGGTTGCAGAGAAAAACAAAGTCCTGCTTATCAAAATGAAGTGCTTCTGTTCTCATTTTGGATCTGGTGGCAGAAGGGAAATATCATCTTTCAGAGGTCCCAATAAAATATTTGACAAGATACGTGAAATGTTTTTCTTCATTTGGACTGCTTTTTTCATAATACAGTCTATGTGTTTCAGGAGAAAAACAAGGTCAATTCAATTGATCAAACACTGTGTCAGCAACAGACACATACATATAAATGCTCACATTCTCTCACAGTTATAACAACATGGAATATAATTTAGAACCACAAGAGCTAGGAAATTAAGAGTTAATACTTAAACCCCACACTGAATTCATCTTGTCATGCCTGAGTATCACTTCTCCTACAGCAAGCAAGATCGCCCACTGTTCTGAGGCCACTAGACAGAGAATAAAATCAGCTATAACATTACTGTGTCACAAGGAGGGAATTAGGGATGAGCCTGGAGAACCGGCTTGAGTGCTCTTTGTATGCGAGAGCGTGAAGCAGGATGGGAGAGAAAGAAAGGAAGACAAAAATAAAGAGTAAAAAAGCAGGCACATTAGCTGCAGGCAAGCTCCTGCTTGCCTTCTATCCTATTATTACCACCTCACTACTGCCTTAGGGGGCATCTGTGAGGCAGGGGTAAGCTGCTGCTCTCATTACAGCAGGCTACTAGCAGTCTAAACTCCCAAACAAACTTGAAAGATATATGAACCACAATGATCACAGCTGACAATATGCTGTGGTCTTATACTTACTCCTGCAATCGTGTGTGTGGGCAGGAAAAGGGGGTCTTCTCTTCCACTCAAGTGTCCCTTGCCTTGCTTATTTTAGAAACCGTTTGAACGACTGTTCCTTCAACAGCATTATGGGTCACGTACCCACTAAAATGGAACCACCACACTTTATGTCTCTATCCTGAATTACTGTTTTAATTTTTAACCTAACCTAGCAGGAAATCATAGGTTTAGCCCTGTTTGATCATATAAAATCTCTGTCACCAAAGAGAAAAACTCATGGTACTATCCCAAAGGCAGTAACAGCTTTTAGGAGCGAATTGTCCAGATACCTCGTTGGCTCTGGTGCAGGTAAAATAATCACACATAAAATAGCAAAAAGCAAATGTATTAACTTGCTTGAGCTTTTTGCCTCCGTTATCTACTACTTCACCAGAAAAAGGTCTGCTCGCTATTTACAAATTCATTTTTCTTCAAAGCTTCTTCATCATATTACTAGGTCCTGCTGATAAGTAATACTCTCAATTTGTCATTTGCCTGTAAACTTTTAATGTTAATACTTTTTCATTTTTGCAATTTGGCAAATTTTATCATGCAGTGAGAAATTATTATCTAGATGCTAACTGCTAAGATATACAATTAACTTTCTCCTCATCCTACTGAAAGTACACCTCTCAAGAATAATAATACAAAATAAGAGCCCTTCTTGGATTTATTTGGAAAATGAATACATATATTCATTATTGGGACTTTTCAAATTTTTGAAAAAATATATATTTGAACCTAAAACCATGTACAGAAGGTTAGCTATTATTTTAATCCTAAATTCTGCTATTATATTTGTATCATAGATGTACTGTGCTGATAGAAAAGTCCGAGCTATTGGATTTGCCACCTTGGATTAGTAACTACCCATTTCAAATCATTAATGATGCTGGTTCCAGTTCAGTGATTGAACTGGGTAAAAAAAATTTCATCTTATTATTTCCTTATGAAAGAGCTATTGGCTTTGCAGTGCATTTCTTTCTGAAGAAAAGTCCTTTTGAAAGGGAGAATACTAAAAACGGTGTAAGAACCACTGGAGAAGAATAGAAATTCATTTTAAAGCAGTGTACCATGTACAAACGCTGTCTTACAAATAGGATTATTTAATTTAAACCTTAGATCTGTCAAGCTCTATTACTTCAAATGGAGCCTGTCGCTTCTTGAGTTCATTATATATCGAGATTATATTACAATTTATGTTAGGTTAAGTCATTGCTGAGATACAAGGCGGTTGAAAAAAAATTACACAGCAGTGTCAGTAAATAGAGCAAAGTCACTGCAGTGTTCAGAAAGGCAAAAAGTCATCTTGCTAAATGAGGATCCAAGCTGTCCTGTACCAGGACTGTTACTAATAAATAAAAGGCCTCTGGGAAAAGTGCTGAGCGTACGCTGGATCTATTTTCAGCTTGCATCAGCAGCTGCTGCCCCTGGGATCACATCTTTACGCATACTCTACACCATATGTAATCACTCCAGTGCTGCAACCAGTAAGATAATGAAAGAGCATGGCATAAATCTATACTTGAGTGGAATGCTAAATGAGAAAAATAATACAAAAAGGGGGGAAATAAACCGCATTTTCAAGTCATTAAGAAGAAAGACTTTGACATATGAAGTGCTGCAACCATTAATAGCACTTATCATATAGAGTGGAGACAAAGAGACAAATTAATCAAACTGACAGAACTGGGACATTTTATGCTAATACAGGCTCCTGGGTTTTAGTCTGTATTCCTCTGCGTCTGGAAAACTGATACCATTACAGGGCAGGAAATTGCATGAATAACATGCAACAGATCATAAAAATTCACACACCAACTGCAGAAACACTGCCAAAAGCTCTGTAAAAACAAGGATGGAGACCTCAACAGAGAAACTACCAGCAAGTAATGAATGCAAATAAGTCCAGGAATATCTCCCATTCATGCATTGTAATTAACTATAGGCTTCTCGCTCATAATTATAGTGGTAAAACTGAAGCCTAGAGAGCGAACTCTGCAGTTAGCCAGAGAAGGCTGTTCAGGCTCTGATTCAAGGCTGTTTGCCATCAGCTGGGGTAAGTGCCACTCTGACCTAAATTTTTTGACTGAGTTGCGTTGGCTTTAACAAAAAAAAAAAAAAAAAAAAGCAAAATAAACAGCAGAACATTAGCTGAAGACTTTAAAGTGGAGAAGGGAGAGAAATAAATTGATAATGCAAAGAAAAGTTGAGCAAAATTTTCTATGTATGTTTGTATGGGTGGTACAAATAAACCGAATCTGAGATTGAAAACATTTTTATAAAATGCATGCTGTCCCTGACTTATAAACATCCCCTACTTTCTGAATAAGCTGTATGTACTTAAATCCGAATGGCAGGCAAGTTCTCATGAAAGCTCGTGGGAGCAACTACCCTTTGTTCTCCAAGAGTGAACTCCAAGGGGGTTGGTGGAGAGAGAGACACTAGCTCATTTATACCGATCTATACAGATAAATTACTGCTGCCTTGTGATCTGTGCCTTTCCCTGAAGAAAGTGTATGTTTCCTTGATACTGGAAGAAGATGGGTTCCTTAGCTAGAACACCAAAGAGATTTTTCCATAAAAAATAACTGTACGGACAGAAGTGTGGCTGAAAAAAAAAGATCAGAATTTCTTTCTCCAATGATACCATGTTTGCTGGCATTCGAGGCTTCAGTGCTCAGTGATCTGGTTTCAATCCTTCCTCTCATTCTCACCTAATACAAACCACATATTCCCTGCCTCTAGAACTTTCCTAAATGATGTCTTTCATTTATTTGGCAAATGTTCACCAAATGGCTATAGTGTTGGCCTGGATATACAGGGTAGATTTGTACACCGAAAACACCCCCCCTCCAATTTTTGCACAAAGATCTAACTGTCCAAATGAGAAGACAGATAAGCAATAATTCAATGACAATACAATGTAATAGCTGCTATGACAAATATGGAGAAGGTGCTACAGACATATAGCAGAGGGACACTAAACCCCAAATGGCCATTTCCCATCTACCGAAATTCTACCCACATCTCCCTCTCCATGATGTATTCCCTCATCTTCTCATTAGAATTACGTGTTCCTGCTCTGTACTTTCATAGTCCTTCACTTACACCTAGACCACAGAATTAACTTCTGTCACTCATTGATGATAAGTATCTGTTCACTGAACAAACTGAAACAAAAAAGAAATGCTACACAGATATGAGTTTGGGAGCTGATTTAGGAAACTAACCATTACTCATAACCTGTTTCTAGGAAAAAATACATTCTGAGTTCAAACTAATTTCTTTACAAACTTTTGAAATGTAATTTATCCAAACTGTGTAACCTTCCTCCCTTAAGACACTGGGCTACCGAAAATACAACCTGCATTTGCACGAACCAAATCCATGAGATAATGGAAATGTTTCAAGTAGTGCAAACATGAACTGCAGATTCTTCTTACAGTCATGTAACTTGTGTTTTAAAAGTATCTGTTTTAGGCCGGGCGTGGTGGCTCAAGCCTGTAATCTCAGCACTTTGGGAGGCCGAGACCGGCAGATCACGAGGTCAGGAGATCGAGACCATCTTGGCTAACACAGTGAAACTCCGTCTCTACTAAAAACTATAAAAAACTAACTGGGTGAGGTGGTGGCGCCTGTAGTCCCAGCTACCCGGGAGGCTGAGGCAGGAGAATGGCGTGAACTCGGGAGGCGGAGCTTGCAGTGAGCCGAGATCCGGCCACAGCACTCCAGCCTGGCTAACAGAGCGAGACTCCGTCTCAAAAAAAAAAAAAAAAAAATATCTGTTTTAGAGGCCAGGCGCAGTGGCTCACCCCTGTAATCTCAGCACTTCGGGAGGCCGAGGTAGGTGGTTTTCCTGAGGTCAGGATTCAAGACCAACCTGGCCAACATGGTGAAACCCTGTCTCTACAAAAATACAATAATTAGCTGGGCGTGGTGGCACGTGCCTGTAATCCCAGCCACTAGGGAGGCTGAGGCAGGAGAATTACTTGAACCCAGGAGGCGGAGGCTGCAGTGAGCCGAGATCGCACCACTGCACTCTAGCCTGGGTGACAGAGTGAGACTCTTGTCTCAAAAAAAAAAAAAAATCTGTTTTAGGGGATGATCCTCATCTCACATCAGCCTTGGTAAAATGAAAACTGAAAAGCACACCTGGACACATACATGAGCATGGGGCTCTGGCCATGTGTAGCTCTGTACAGAAAAGTGCGTTATAGTAAGTGCCCTAGGTTAATCTATTATTATGATTATCAAGTGGGGCTGCCCACAGTGGCTGGTCCAGGGAAACAGCCAGACCACAAGGGCTAACGTCATGACCTGGTACAGTGGCTCAGTGGCCACCCTCTAGAGGGAGGAGAAGGGCCAGGTGTGGTCTTTCTTCACTGCTTTTTGGCCCTGAGGACATTCACCTGAGAAGACTTTGGGTCTATTAAAAACCTAACAGTGCATCTGCAGAACCCTGATGGCCTCCGCTGAAGGTGTTGAGTCTTTTCTTTTTATTTCTTAATGTCACAGGATTCTGAAGTGTGTTGGTTTCATTCTGTTTATCTTGTGTAGTTTTAGCATATTTACCATTTTAACCTTTTGTTCTCAACACAATCAGGTGTCATACTATGACTGTGTATGGTGTTTTCAGTTTATTTATTTATTTTTTAACCAGTGAATGGGGTTAGAATGTTCTTCTTCCTTGTGTATTAACCACAAAGAGATGTTTGAATTAAAGTTTAAAGATGACAAATGGTCTAAATTCTGATTAGGCTTAATTAGATACTGATGTTTTGGGAAGAAAAAAAAACATAATCCAAATGCAAGATAGACAATAACTGTTTTAGCTTAAATATGATAAAAACTAATAGGGTTCATCGTGATTCCTGTTTTTTTTTTTTCCTGAGACACAGTCTCACACTGTCGCCCAGGCTGGAGTGCAATGGTGTGATCTCGGCTCACTGCAAGCTCCGCCTCCCAGGTTCACGTCATTCTCCTGCCTCAATCTCCTGAGTAGCCGGGACTACAGGTGCCCGCCGCCATGCCTGGCTAATTTTTTTTTTTTTTTCATTTTTAGTAGAGGCGGGGGGGGGGGGGGGGGGGGGGGGTGTCACCGTGTTAGCCAGGATGGTCTCGATCTCCTGACCTCGTGATCCACCCGCCTCGGCCTCCCAAAGTGCTGGGATTACAGGCGTGAGCCATCACGCCCAGCTGATTCCTGTTTTAAACAGAGTTAAAGAGAGAACACATTCTCAGTGAAAGAAAGTACTGGGGAATGTAATGGCAAAAACTGCAAATTGACATTCATGTTCCTCAAATTGACAACCATCTATTTGTCTACAGTTTATGGCTCCTTATTTAAGTATATTAAAACTGAGAAAAAAAAAAGATCAGGAAAGAGGTCAAAGTTAAGAAAGTCTTGGAGAAATGGAATTATTAGCGAGAAAATAACTCTAGTGGTAACATTATTTTCAAGTGGATTCTCTTTAAAAATCCTGGGTCTGGAGAACAGCATGAGAAGCTGACACACAGGCAAAGCTTTGAGCCTTTCTCGTAAGTAGTTACCTAGAGGACGCGTGTGATTGGATACACCTAAATCAATGCAATATATTATTTGACAGAGTTATACAGAGCTCCTGATAACCAACTCTGCGCTATAATTACAGAGACTGAAGAAAGGGATATGGGGGTAGGGCAGGAGGGGAAGTGATGGGTCTGTGAGATGCAGGTTGCTGGAGATTTCTTTCTTTCTTTCTTTTTTCTTTTCTTTTTTTTTTTTTTTTTGAGACAGGGTCTTATTCTGTTGCCCAGGCTGGAGTGCAGTGGGGAGACCATTGCTCACTGCAGCCTTGACCTCCTGGGTTCAAGCAATCCTCCCACCTCAGCCTCCCAAAGGGTTGGGATTACAGGTGTGAGCCACTGTGCCTGGCCGAAAAGATACTTCTAAGGAAAGGTGACAAGTGCTGCAGGAGAAGTTGTAAGTTCAGGGAGGTCAGCTCATAGAGAAAAGAGTGTAAAACAGTGGGCCTGAGGCAGGTGGTAAAATATAGAGCAGGGAAGATGAGAGAAAAGAGTGAAGAGGCTACAGTGGCAAGTGGGAGGTGGTCTTGGGCATGTGGGGGTGGGGTAGAGAGGTCACCACTGCATCTAAAAGGGCAGAGATGGGATGGAAAGACGCAAAGAACATCCTGGCAGCACACATACTGAATCATAACAAGCTACTAGAAAAAGGCCGTGGCATCAGCTTTCCCAGAGGATTTTTTTTTTTTTAAATATTAAAAGAGATAAAAGTCTGTTTTGGATTGTTTAGTTTCTGTTTTGGATGCAGATAGAATTTGATAAGTTATTTTTCTTTTTCTGAAAGGCACATATAAGAATTATATTTTAATATAGCTGTGCTTTTCAGGAGTATGTTTGGATATCACTCCGGCTTGTGTGTACTATAATAAATATCTGAATAGTACTTTATGGATTATAAAACATGATTTTTCTATTATTTTTTCCTCCCAACAACTCGGTAAATGAGGTATTATGATTCTTATTCTCATTTTCTAGGCAACTGTGGTTTGGAGAGTATAAGCAACTTAATCAAGGTCACAGAGTCATGGGGAGCAGGGCCAGGTCTTGGGTTCTGAGCCCCTCATTCCAAATCACGCACAATCTCTCCCATATCTCTTCAGCCATTCTAACAAAGCAGCTCTAACACGTTTTCTTTTCCCCATTCCTGCAGAGTATGTTTTTCCATTTTGATGATTACTCTTAACATGTTTCAAAAAAAGTATGGGCATTGGAAGAGCCAGAAACAGACCAACAAGGCAGGGACCACAGGACGCACCCTGGCCTTGGCCTTCCCATCACCCAGCCAGCTTTCATTGGTTCCCTTTGCCTTGATTTGATCCCACCTGCAGATGCTGAGAGCTTCAGTTTAAACATCTGGGAATATCCTAAATGTGTACAGGAAATCCCCATACTCTGCCTCCTTCTTTAAGCTGGTGCCAAAATTCTCCTGAAAGGAGTATATGGATTTGAATAGGACATCATCCTTGCTTCTGTTTTACAGTGTTTTTTGTATTTATTCATTCCATCATATTTATTGAGTACCTACTATGTGCTCGGCTCTGTGAAAAGGCAGGCATGACACTTGGAACTTGTACTCCAGTCCTGCACTGTCCAATATGGTTGTCACATGTGTCTCTTTAATTAAAATTAAGTAAAACAGCCAGGCGTGGTGGCTCACGCCTGTAATCACAGGAGGCAGAGGCAGGCAGATCACCTGAGGTCAGGAGTTCGAGACCAGCCTGGCCAATGTGGTGAAACCCCGTCTCTACTAAAAATACAAAAATTAGCCAGGTGTGGTGGCGGGCATCTGTAATCCCAGCTATTCATGAGGCTGAGGCAGGAGAATCACTTGAACCGAGGCAGAGGTTGCAGTGAGCCGAGATCATGCCATTGCACTCCAGCCTGGGTGACAAGAGCAAAACTCCGTCCAAATAAAATAAAATAAAATAAAATAAAATAAAAAAGTCAGTTCCTTAGTCACACATGTGACTAGGCTACTATATTGGCCGGTGCAGAAGAACATTTCCATCATCACAGAAAAGGCTAGTTGGCGGTATTGAAACATGTAAGAGTAATCAAAATGGAAAACATATTCTAGCAGGAGTGGGGAAAAGAAAATGTGTTAGAGCCACTTTGTTAAAACGGTTATAGAGATATGGGGGACAACAAATATGCTTATTTCATGGCCTTATTAACAACAAATATGCTTATTTCATGGCCTTATTACTCCTTGCTTAGGCCATTGCAACAACCTAGCTGTTGTCTCTTTCTTCCCCAATCCCTCCTTTGTATAGGTGCCTGATTGACCTTGCTGATGACAGTCACTTTATCTCTTTGCTTCCTGCAGAATAAAACCCAAGCCCTTCAGCATGGCATTCAAGGCTTTTTAAAATCAGGCTCAACGGACCTGTCCTGTCTCCCACCACGTCCTCTCCATAAACTATATTTTAGTAACAGAAAGCAGTGTTATTAATAGCAAGCCCACTGCCCTCCACATCCATTCTGTAGAAGAATATCTAAATTACAAGGATGTCCACAAAAGTCAAACAAACAGGCCTTTTAAATAACTTCATTGAACAGAAACACAAGAAAAAAGGAGGGAAGAAAGATATGGTCACAGAGAAATGAGAGGATTATTATAAATTATCTAAATTAGTCCTAAACAAGTAATGCCACACAAAGCACTAGGAAGCTAGAATGTCATTCTCTATCCTCACTATAAAGAGGGCTACAGAAATAGGTGAGGAGGCTGGACAGATGCTTAGGGAACCCAAGCAGAAGAGCTAGGATATTTTGGAAACAGTAAATCAGATAACCAAGAATGTTGAGTGATAGAAGCACACACAAGAAGCATGCTCACCTACATATACTGAACCCTAAAAGCCTGTTCCTATATTCTATATACAATTTAGGATAATAGGTGCTCCTGACAAGATGCCATTGTGGTTTTCTTCGCATAGAGATTGTGCAAAACAGACAGGGCTAGTGGACCGAAAAAGTACTGAATTATGGTTTGTTTCCCAAACTACAGGTACTTAGGACCCACTGTTACAACTGTAATGTTTTCTCTAATTGCAATTCACTTTCTTCTTTAAATATAGTTTAAAAAGAAACTTGTCCCAAGCAATATCTGCAAAATCTCAAGTTTAACACATGAATCATACTTTCTGCAGTACATATTAAGATAATAACAATTATTTTGAAAAAAATTCTCCATATACCACCTGAAGTTATTTCACTTCTAGGTTATGCTGTACATATTCCTATTCCGGGAAATACTGGGATTAGGAACCCAAACAATTATCCTGGCTGAGTCCTGAGGCAGGAGACATTGGGCCATGGCCTTTCCTATTTTCCAGGGATAGGACTGTGAGTTACTTCCATGTGGTGGGTGGTGGGTGCTTGGAGGAGTGAAGTAGTAACAGGTAGCAAACTGTTGGAGACACGAAGCGTTAATTATCAGTCAACAACAGCAGTGGCAGCATTGCTATCTTTCCCGGGGCTGGTGAGAATGAACGGATTAACGTTTAGGAGAGCACAGAAGTTTCCAAACATCTACTGTGGTTCTCAATCCTTTGCAGGGAAGTAAACAACTGAGGCGGCCACCTGGGATTCTCATCTGCTGGAGAGGCTGGTGGAAGTCTGGGTTTTGTGGGTGGCCTCAGGGGGCCCTGGCGGCAGCTTCCAGCCTCTGTAGTGACAGGCCATCTCCTGTCTAGTTCACAACTCCAGATGCTGCGGGGAGGTGGCAGCAGTCCAGTGGGGGCGGGACGCTAAGATTCTCACATTAACAATGCACAGACGTCCATCCGTCCAGCACTCCTGGGTCGTGTCCCTGAGAGTGACACAGGGCTGCCCCTGGGGCAGACACATGAGACCATCTGAACTGGTGAGCCTCCAGAGAGCCTCAGCTGGGCAGGGGCTCTGTAGCTTTTGTCAGAGGCTGTTTCCCTGCAAAATGGGGGAAAAACTGGAATACTCAAACGAAGGGGATTTCTGTAACTCTTCTGCCATTTTTCTCTCACCTTCCCTGTGTAGCTGAGCTCTTAGAAAACTGGTGTTAAAGCAGTTCAGCAAGAAGCAAGGCAGTTGAAAGCCCCTTCCAACAGCTGTTAATGGTTGTCGATGAGCAGGCAGACACCAGGGCTAGAAGGAAGGGAGCCAAAAATAACTCCACAGTGGTATTTTTCAGGACTCAATCATTTCTGATGCTGGAAAGAAGGAGCTTGAGAAACCAAAGTACAGCTGTGGGAAGACAGTGTGGGGCCGGAGGGATGCGGGCGTGGGCTGCTGCCCACGTGCTCCCTGGTCCTGTTATAGCCGGACTTGTAAGGCTTTCTTAAGCCTTGCATCTGAGAAAGGCAGAGACCAGAGAATGGAAAGACAAAGCTGGGGAGACCGATGCTGGCGGCAGCGAACTGAACTCAGCCCCCTGCCTGCAGAGGGGATGGGCTGTTAGTGCCTGGGCCATGGACTGGGGAGCTCTGTGAGGATGGCTTTTTTTGGTGTGTGTGTTAAAGTCTGCGGTTTTTTTTTTTTTTTTTTTTTTCCCTGTGGGGTTTACAAGCTCATTCAATTGTCCAGAATCCTTGTGGGCATATTTCTCCTAGGGACGCTGGCCCTGGATCGCTGGCCTTGCCTGAAAGAGGCTGCCTCCTACCGCGTTTTTGTTCAGCTTGCTTCTCTCTAATAGAGGTTTGCAACCCTGTGGGCTTCAGGGATTCAAAGTTTTTGTTTTTTCCGTAATATCCAGCTTCCATTTCTCGTTTTTAATAATACCCCAATCTTTTCAGCCATTCTCCCAAGAATTGTAGTGAATGACTTAAGTTTTCCTTTAATTTTTATAATGAATATACATAATGGAGCATTATTTTCTCTGACATTTTCCCTGTCACTAAATTTGAATGTTTAGATGGCACTTAAAAAACCTTTCCACCCGCTCTCTGAATGTTCGGATGCTCTTGGTGAGTAAAACGAAGTCTTGCAACAACACCTCCATCTGAATTGTATACTTGATCTTTCTGAGTTTGGCAAACAAACCATCACCCACTCAGAACCTAGACAGGAAAGTGGCAGATGATTCAAGCTTCATTAGGAACAAGTCATGCCAAAATAACTTCATTTCTGGTTTTGATGGGATTACTGCTCAGAGAATGCAGCAGAAATAGCATCCCAGGATTTCAGTGAGTCAGCTGACATCCTTAGGTCACTCTTTGAATAATACAAAAAAATGAGGTCTGGAGATAGTAAAATTGAGCAATGAGTAGCTGCTTGATGGATCGATGTCAACTGCAGCTCAAAGAGAAGTGTCTGGTGGTGTGACCCAGCCTTCCGTCTCCTACTCTGTCACACTTAACTTGTCTCTCTGTCTTAGAAAAGATGTGAGTGGCAACTGGTGAGCTACTCCAGGAGATAGAATCAGGATCCCAAATGATGACCACAGGCTGATATTATGTGTTAAATGCATAAATATTTAATTAAACAAAAATATATGTCAAATCCTGTACCAGGATAAAAAACATCAACTTTGTAAGAAGAGGATGGGAGAGTCCTGGCTTAAGGAGCTGTGTCAGTATGGTGACACAGGTGCCAGGAAACTTACCCCCATGATCGTGAGCTACACTGAAAGATGTGTGATGCAGACAGTGAGTCACACCTCCGCTCTGCTCTTTACCACTCCGATCAGATTGAGGCTGTCAAACTTAGTCCTGGCTGTGTATGAAGGTTTACACTGATCACTGAGTCCACACCCCAGGTGGCATGTGGAATGGCAGAAGGACATTAAACACCAAGAAAGGGAGACTTTGTAAAGATGAGATTAGATTTGTTCTTTCATGCCGGAGGGCATAAACGGGATCATGAGTGAAATTTTAAGGGAGATAGAATTCTGCCACAAATAAGGAAGAACTTGCTAGTTAGTCACAGTTGTATAAAATGGAGGAAGGAGCTCTCTTCAGTGGTGGTGAGCTCCCCATTGTTGCACGTGTTCAAGCAGAGGCTGGAGAGGTGCCTATGCCATTATTATAAAAAAAAAATTACAAACTGGATAGGGCCTGGACTCTAATGTGCCTTATTTTTTTAACCTCCAATCTTTGGTGCTTCTTACCTCATAGGACAACAGCCCAACAGGTGTTATGGTTCTTAGTATTCCCTCAGCATAAAGTTGACCAGGAAGAAAGACAAGGTTGATAGTATTTTCATTTACTCTGGATACGACTGGCAAAACAAACAGAGCTCTCTTGAACTTCTCCAAGTCTCCTATAAGTCTATCAGTGACACCTACTTCAATCTACTGTAGTTTGGAATGCTGGCCTAGTGCAATTAGTTTGCTGAGATCATGAACAATTTGCAGGAAACACAGGGAGCACTGATAGGATGAAATAGAAGGCAGTATTTAAAAAAATGAAGTCAATAATTTCCTATGTAAGTTTTCAAAGGCTATCATTCCTCTTCAACACAAATCCATCTGTACCATTGCAGAAGCTTGAAATTAAATAAATGTAGACCACAGCAGTCTGAATTTCATCACATTTATACAGCACTTTTCCAGGCATTAGTTCCCCTCACTGAACAAATAAGCCTTTTCTACTTGGGCCAATCAGGTGAGCAAGGGTAGTCAGTCACACGGACCCACAGTTTTGTCTGAACGGACAGCAGTATGCCCCATCTTGTATTTTCTTGGGCTTGACATAATAACTGAGCCATTAAAAAAAGTATAAATGTTGTACACACCCTGCCATTCTATACACCCTAAAATGGCAGGAGAAAATAGCTCAAAGCCTTTCCTTCTTAATAGCTCCTTCGACAGGTTTTAGGACAGAACCAAGTAATCTCAGAATCTTTGCTAACAAGTATAAAAGAAACCAGAAGATCTGACTACAAGTAGAAGAGATGGAGGATGCAAGACAATGAAATAAGGAGAGGAGGGTGAAGGACATACTCTAAAATATGGCTGCAAGTAGTGGTATTTACTCATGGTCGATATCCAATACATGTCTATTATTTATCAAGAATGGGCAAAAATTAGGAAAGAAAATAGTTTCTTATGAGCAACTGGAGGCAAAGGTAAAAGAGAAGTTCATACAATGATGGGACTGCCTAACTTCTGGAGGTCCCCTGTCTGGAGGTCCTGTTTAGCCATCTGCTTTCTGTGACAATGGATAGCACCTGACCCTGGGTTAAAATTTTTTGGGTGGTTCCTTCAGGTCTGCAACCTTGATCTAATTACTGAATCTAGGTCGAACTCTAGACACACATTTGAGGTGAACAATCGAACCAAGGCGTCATGCTGTGCATTGAGCAGTGGAAGGATCTTCTCTTGACATCTCATGGCCCCTGATCAGAGATGGCTGCGCTGGTACAGAGCATGTCCCTCCAGTTCTCCAAGACGGAGCAAGGAAGAAGGCCCTGTATGCTAAGACAATCATACTCTTTTCAGAAATATTTCATGTGACCTAGAAACGTACAGTTTGGTAGTGTTTAATATATTCACACTATTATAAAATAAATCTCCAGAACCTTTTCATCTTGGAAATCTGAAAATCTATACCCATTAAACAACAACTCTCCTTTTCCACCTCCTCACACCCCCTGGTAACCACTACTTGACTTTCTATGAATTTGAATACTTTAGGTATGTCACATAAATGGAATCATTTAGTAACTTTTTTTAATGTGATGGGCTTATTTCATCAATATAGCTTTGAAAATAAACCCAGGGAGATGGGAAGGGAGGGCATAAGGAGCGAGAGAGAGATGGCAAATCCACCTCCCTTCTGCTTAGGTAGTGGCTAGAAAGGGAGTCCCCTGGGATATCCTCCTGGGCTGGAGCATGTTGACAGCATGTGTTACAGTTGCAGGAGAAGGTCCTCCTGGCAGGTAGGCTCAAGGCTCATCACCTCCATCAAGAAGCATCTACTAAGGGCCCAAGCTGTCCCCATGTCAAGTACATTCTCTGAAGTCCACGGAACCTCAGCAATTCTTGAAGAATTCTCATGAAACACTCTCAGCGTCTTCCTGGGGGAGGAGGAATCTGAATAAATAAGGCTGCATTATTTTAAGAGCAGTCTGTGTAGGAATCTTGGAGAGCAGAAGAGGCAATGGAATGCGAATGAATAGTCTCAAAGCGGCCAGAGCCTGCTCTTGAGGAACAAAATATGCTTAGAATGTGTGTCCCTCATGGACTCATGCGTGGGGCATAGAAGGAAGAGAAATTTGGCTTCAAAACTGAAAGGCAGTCTGTGAAATTTAGTCACATGTCAGAGGGATCACTGGCAAAAAATGTCTGGGAACCTTGCGGGGCCACTCCCACAACGCCACCTCATATGTCACTGTGAATAGGGCCACATCTTCCCCAACACATATTCTCCCTTTCCCACCAAAACTTCCATCCAGCACCAAGAACAAGGGAGGCCGCCTACAGCAGCTCCATGTGGGGAGCTAGACCCTTACAGACAGGAGTCGGTGCAAACTGGGAGTTAACATTTCCATCGGAGCTGATTGAGCTCAACTTACCAATAGGTTAATTTTTAAATGAAAAAATTCTACTGAAAGAGTTTTTGTAAGGCAAACTCCTAATCATCCTTGCACAAGTCTGCTAGGAAATTCTCAACAGAACTCTCAGCTTTTGCCTTCTTCGTCTGCTAGACTCTTTCTTCATGGCTGCTGGTCACCTACTCATCTTGCTACCCACCTACCCAACCCTGTGTCTCCTCTCCCAGACACTTTTCTGCTTCTTCAGGCCAAAATCCATAGTCATACTGGCTTATTTTTTCTTTATTCCACATCCCATTTCTAATCAGTTTGCAGGAAAAACTAAAATCGTGAAGGCAACCCATCCGCCTTGGCTGGTCTCTCTCCTCCCAGTACCCACCCCCACCAACCCCTCCAACCTCTGGTCCATGTTCGTGTGTCACCTTCTCAGTGAGCCCTGTCCCAACTACCATATTCAAAATTCCAACTCCTGTCCTCCCTAACCACTCCCCTCCTCCTAGATTTATTTTCTCTTACATTGCTAATCACTAACCTAGGTATTACTGCTTACTGTCTGTCATCCCTAATTGGGACATAAGCTCTGTGAAAGCTCAGAGTTTTGCCTGTTTTGTATCCCTAGTACCTGCAACAACAGTGCACACAGTAGATGCTCAATACAAATCTGTTAAAATGAATGAACAGCTCCTTCTGGTCATTCAGGTCTCAATGCAAAGTTCTTCTCCTTAGGGAAGCCTTCCTTGGCCATCCCACCTAATGTGGCATTTCCCTCAATTACTGTCTATCACATCACTCTGCTTTACTTTGCTTCTACCACCTATAGTAATTTAAATTGTCTTGTTTTCTTATTTGTCCTCCACAATACTTGTAGGCCCATAAGAACTCCCAACTTATTCTGTCTTATCCATTGCTATAACCCTAGCACTTAAAACGGCTTAACACAGAGCAGGTGCTCAGTAAACACTTCTTCAATGAATGGAGAACCTTCATGACAAAACCAGTCAAAATCCATGACTTATTTTCCCCAACTTTCCTGATCTTGAAAATTCCAATCCACAGAAAAGATGGAAGAACCATATATCCACATACTTTTAGTCTGGATTCAGCTGGGGGTGAATCTGGAATGTTGGGAGGAAACAGATTGTGTTAAATCATTAAATTTGCTAAATTTGTGTGCTCTCTTCTCTCAGTGTATATCCATAGTCCTGTTCATGCACACGAACACACACGTGCATATATGTTTTCCTAGAACCATTTGGAAGTAAATTGCAGACACCATGACAGTTCACCACTAATATTTCTGCATATATCTTCTGAGAACAAGAACATTCTACATAACCAAGATACCATTTTCCCACCCAAGAAAAATAATGTTGATACAATATTATAAATTAATATATAGTCTACATTCAGATTCTCCAAAGTGCTCCAAGGATGTCCTTTATAGATTTTTTTTTTTTTTTTCAATCTGGGAGCCAATCAAGGATCACTCATTGCATTTGGTCTCATTAGTCTCTTTTAATCTAGGGCAATCCCCCCATCATTTCATCTTTCACGACAGTGATATTTTTGAAAAGTTCACGCCAGTTGTCTTAAAGAATGTTCCACAGAGGATGTCTAGTCATAGCATTATGTTTAAAAGTTAATCTAATTTATTTGTTTTCTGGTTTATTATTTTAATATACAGTGAGTTCATTTTTCTGTTTGTTTTAAATTTTTAGGAATGCTGATTTTCATCTTTGCTGATTAGATTTTAATTTCTTAAAACATTTAGTTGGTTCAAAAGTCAATATCCAACAAAAAGATAGAGTCTCACTCCTATTCCAAACCTTTCACTCTGTTGCCACCACCTACTTTCTATAGGTAATCTTTTCCACTAGTTTCTTGTTTATCCTTTCTGTTTCTTTTTACAAAGTATGCAAATATATGCATGAGTATATATTTATAAATCACACATATATATTTATGTGTTACAATTATATATTATTTTCCCTTCTTTGCACAAAAGGAAGCATACCATATATAGTGTACATATCCCTCTGCATCTTGTTTTTCTGCTTAAAAATACATCTCAGAAATTACTCCATATCGGGGCCAGGGGAGGTGGCTCATGCCTATAATTCCAGCACTTTGGGAGGCTAAGGCGGGTGGATCACCTGAGGTCAGGAGTTTGAGACCAGCCTGACCAACATGGAGAAACCCCATCTCTACTAAAAGTACAAAATTAGCTGGGCATGATGGCACATGCCTGTAATCCCAGCTACTCGGGAGGCTGGGGCAGAAGAATATCGCCTGAACCCGGGAGGCGGAGGTTGTGGTGAGCCAAGATCTTGCCACTGCACTCCAGCCTGGGCAACAAGAGCAAAACTGAGTCTCAAAAACAAAAAACAAACAAAAAATGAAGAAATTACTCCATATCGGTTCACAGAGAACTTTTTTCTTTCTTATGGCTACACAGTACATGATTGTGTGGTTGTATGTGGATAACTTTGTGCATATGTTGTTTTGTATCTGTACAAATCTATTATTTTTTTCATAGGTTGCTACAGTTTTTTAGTAGGTTGTTATAAAGTTTACTCTTTAACACATATTGAAGCCCTAATCCCTAGTGTGACTCTATTTGGAAGAAGGGCTTTTACAAAGGTAATTAAGGTTAAATGAGGTCACAAGGGTGGGGCCCTAATTGGATAGAAGTGACGTCCTTATAAGAAGGGGAGACACCAGGGCACTCTGTCCACACACGCAGAGAGGAAAGGCTATGTGAGGACACAAGGAGGCGGCTGTCTGTAAGCCTGGAAGAGAGGCCTCAACAGAAACCAACCCTGGTGGCACCTTGATCTTGGACTTCCGGCCTCTAGAACTATGAGAAAATGAATTTCTGTTGTTTAAGCCACCCAGCCTGTGGTATTTTGCTATGGCAGCCAGAGTGAACTAATAATATACATGTATTAGAAGAGTTAAATGCCGTAGATTCACATGAAAACAAGCTAACGATCAAGAGAAAATCACTTAACTTAAAAAAATGAAACTTAGGCCGGGCGCGGTGGCTCAAGCCTGTAATCCCAGCACTTTGGGAGGCCGAGACGGGCGGATCATGAGGTCAGGAGATCGAGACCATCCTGGTTAACACTGTGAAA
>NC_045438.1:82295609-82333289 GCF_002776525.5 Piliocolobus tephrosceles | reverse complement strand
AAAAAAGTGATAAAAAGACAAAAGGTATTTCTGGAGGCTCCTGAGGAGGAAGTAAGGAAAACCCTGGCAATCCATGGACCACCGAGTAGTTTGCGTGAAGTCATTTTAAACATTAGTGTGAGCCTTACAGGTGCAGATCCATTAGAGCATCACCTTCTAGTCTGACTCACTCTTCTGAAATCTCAGTCACACACCTATTAGTTGTCTTCTTCCACATGTTGGGCATGATGGAGGGAAACCATCTCATTACCACAGGTCCACAGTAAATGGTTCCTGGACTCCAATTCAAGTGACATGTGGATAGGGAGGAAGCTGGCATGAGCTCCAAGGACACCAGGGCCCAGGCCTTCCAGGATTGAGGGTGATTTTATGTTTTTTTTTGTTTGAATTCTTTTCTTTTCTATACTTTATACTTGATGAAACTGGCTCAGAAGGTAAATGTCTTCTTTTTTTATAAAACCCAGTTGAGGATGGAAATGGCCTCTTTTACTATTAGTTTTTAAAATGTCATAATTCATCTGATTAATATGAAAACATGTCCTTATTACTGAACATTCTGATATATCCTTGAAGCAGCAGCTACTTGGAGATATTCCATACTCAACCAGAGCCTAAAGTGTACATTATGCTTATTGAGTGACTTTCCAAAGCACACACTTACAGACATTTACATTTGTTTGAAAATACCCATGAAAGGAGTCTCGTTTTCTTCAACTTTAGTATGTGTATACCAAGGGAATGGGAAAGGAGAGACACCCTTTCCTCACACTCCCTGCTTCCTTCACAGTCATACAAGATTTGACCAGAAGGTAAGAATTTCCTTGTCTGTCAGATACAGTGTCTGACATAGAGTCAGATAGCTGGAGAAACATATGAGTTATTTCCACTGAAAATGACACTAGTCATTTCCAGAGATGTAACTCCAGAAAACATATAGGAATGCAAAAAGGCATCTGTAGGTTTCAATGGTTGGGGCAAATTTAAATATGGAAAAAGGTCTTATAATTTTAAGTTAGAAGGAAATGGAAGAAATCTAATTGAGTCCCTTTGTTGCTTCTTGGATTTTCATTTAACCAATGAGACTGTGAGTGAAAGCCCACTCAGCCAAAGTTTAGGACTTTGGTTCTTAGAAGAATGAAGAGCCCTGAGTTAGACGGAAGGGACCAGGAAGCACTGGTTCCCTTAGGTCCCACTGGTGGCTTCAGGGAGAAATCCCACAGGGCATGCAGAACCTTTGGAATCACATGCAAAGCCATACTACAGAGTTTCATTTTTCCAGTACTATGCCCCATACTTTACCTGATCTTCCTTCCCTTCCATCCACCTACCTATTCAAATAACCCTTTCATCATTATAGAAATGTAATAATATACACTGTAAGAAATTAGAAAATGCAGACAAAGAAAAAGAAATCCACTACATTTCTATCATTCACAGGTCACCCTGTTGATATTTTTACTTTGCACATGTTTTCATGGCTCTTCGTATGTATACACCACATGCACTTACATTTGTATTTTTAACCACAGTGAGATCATACTGGGCATATCGTTCCTCCATCCACTTTTTCTGATCATTACCTTTCACCAACTACTTGGATCATATTAGAGTTTCTCCAATTTCCCCCATTCCGAAGTCCTTTATAACTGGTTTGTGCAAACCAGTAACCACTCCAGGACCATGGACTACATCTGGTTTTTAAAGCTCTTAAATCTTGTTTAACTTAGCACAGTCCATTCTTATGTCACTGACTTATTGAAGAAATCAGGCCTGCAAGAAATTGTCCTGTAGAATTACCCTCACCTTCCCACCCCACCAACCCCTGCCCCAGATTTGTCCCTTTGCTTCCTCATGATGTTGGTAAGCTTGTTCCTCTAATCCTTTATTTTCCTCTCACTGGAAGTTCTCTCTCAAAGCTTTATGAGGTCAACTTATGTACTGACTACATCATTGGGGATGGTATGTATTTCATGAATATTTGGATCGGAAGACACCTAACACCTGGCTGACACTCCAGGAGTGATGCTCAGATTGACCCCTGCCTGGGTTACTGTGAAGACAGTCTGATTCTTTAGTGCACAGTTCTGACTTTTCCCTTGTGACAAGAAAAGCGTGTGTGTGATGTTATTGTGTTTCTGTGTGTGTTGTTTTGGTATAATACTAGTGTCCATCAAACATTCACCTTAATGGCTTTAACCCCCAGCGATCACCTGTACCTGAATTTGTTCACGGCATTTAAAAAAAATATGTGGCACTAGATTACAAATAGCTTTGAGAACAAGTGCTTTGTCCTTTAGAAATTTAGCCTCCCCTTGCAGGATCTTGCATTCAGCTATGCTAAGAGTTGATCCTCGTGGTATCACTTGGGAGGCATACCCCTTAAAATGCAATTTAGGGAGCAACTCTATATGTATCCTCAGTCTGATAAACTGTTGGGGCTTAAATATGTTCCAAATAAATGAAGATGAATTTAACACCAGCAATTCAGAGTAAACCTTGTTCTTAGCGGAGGAACCAGCTATGGAGCCTGAATGTTGGAGCTCAATCTCAGCCCCTGCCCTTTTTTTTCTGTTTCTCAAAGGGGTCAGCAATTTCTAGTGTTTCCAGTCGTTGCCTAGGCTGGTGTTCCTCCTATTTATCTATGTCTTTGGCTCTGTGATCTCACTGCCTTAGGCACATGTAAAGCACTACAGATACCTATCAAGGCCATCTTGATGGCCTCTTTCCCCACCCATGTGCTCCCTACCTAATTTCTTGGTATCTCTGAAAGGCCTCCTCATTCTCCCAGTTCTTCACTCAGGGGCAGACCTTTCTCACCTGCGCTAGGGCTCAGGTGTGTCTCCTGACTGTGCTCTCTGTCTGTGGTGGGTTGTTGTTGCCATCCAACATGTGTTCCATTGCTAGACAGGTATTCCTTAAACTGTTTTTTATTATGTCACTTCTTGGTTCACAATGTTTCACGAATTCCTATTGCTTACCTGGTCAAGTCTACATTCTTTTGCCTAAATTTTATTCCTTCATAGTAAGGCCCCATGTAGTGAGACTATATTTTGACTTATTTCCCCAAATCTCTCATTTGTGCTGATAAAAGCTGCCTCCTCAAAGTCCTGCGAGTGCCTCTTTTTGGGTCTTTGCCACACCAGTGTCCTCTCCTGAAGGGTCTCTCCCCACTTGCTCCCTAGTGAAGTCCTGTCCATCCTGTGGGTGTTGATTTTAGGTGAGATAAACTTCATGAAAGAGATGGGAGAAAAAATCCTGTCCTTCCCTCCACCTGAACCTCTGCAGCACAAACAACTGCCAGTACAACCTGCCATCTACAACGAATACTCTTGAATCATTCACCTTTGATTTCTATGTTTTTCTCTTGATTCTTCAACTGTATTGTGGGTTCTTTGATGGAGGTAATCTTGCTTTACATTTCTAAGTTAAATCCCCAAAGAAATGACCTATGGGGTCTTGTGGTCCATTCTTCTGCTTCTATGAAGTGTTGTACTCAAGCATTTTGTCTTGTTAAGCATCTGCTTTAAGCACACACGCATAGGCACACACACACATGCACGCTCCTCTGAACGTAATTCTGTATTTTTTGATGCCTCTCTCCCATGTCCAGCATCTTATACTGTTATAAAATCCTCCTCTAATTTAGCTGAAGTCTCTCCTGTATAGTTGGGATGCTATTTCTTCTTGTCAGTGAATAAGACATCTGGTCAACATCTACTAAAGCAGCCTTAAATAGGAGGAATGGAAATACTTTGTTAAACAGAACATTGAAAGGTTACTGCATTTCTCTACATGAACACCTTGTAAATTGAATGCATTTAACACATCCAAAAAATCTCCAGTTACAAAAAGTGTGCTTCCATTATCTTCCCTTAGTATCTTCAGGTATCTTCCCTGATTTCCCAAAACTATGAAGCTCTTACCCTGAATCTGGGTGTTCCACATTTTTAATCTTTCCACCTTCCTATTTGTAGGGTGCAATTCAATTCCTGGGCTACTACAGATCCACTTGGCAGATATAAGAAACACAAAGAATATTCCCACATAGACTAAGGCATTCAGTGGGAAACAAACAGTGCACACATCAGAACGCCTCTCATTGTAGTAGAGTGCTCATCTTTACACAGCAAGACGCTTGAGGGTCCTGTCTGTCAACAGCCATTCTCCTGGCCTTTTTAGTAACTTCCTGTTTTCCTTACACTTCTCTTTTCTTAACTATTATATAAGACAAGAACAATAGATAAGCAGGGAGGCATCAGAAGGGTTTCTCTGGACAGACCTTCGAAGTGACCCACATAGAGCCTTCCATTTGATTAGTGCCACTCAATCTGGCTTGATAAACCCAAGGGTGTGGCCACTGCTCATAGACCTGCCCTGCTCTACCCAGTCCTTGTTGTTAATGCCACGTCCAGGAATGACGTCATCTATGTACCACTCTTGGGAAGAATAATCTGTCATTTGGTTTTGCATATAAAGAATACAAACATCAAAGAAATCAATAGAAAATGATGGCTTAAAAAGAATCAGGAAAAATGAGTAACAATGACATTTAATAACTGTCCTTTATAAAACAGAAGATAAAATGAAATAGTTGTTTCTTCAACAAGCTGGAGGCCTATAATTGTGACCTTCTGTATCCTTCCTTTGGTTTTCTTCTAAGCCAAAGGAATCTTTCATTGGCTAAATCCCAGCATTTTTTTTTCTCCCTTGGCCAACTTTTGGCCTTGCTTGGGAACAGCTGCCAGTATTTCTCTTTGCTGCCAGTCAGTCAAAAATGTGCTCACGTTGGAGGCCTGCCTCCATCCCACCCAGGGTGTGGAATGCATTAACTTTTTCACAAACAGCCTTCGCCAGGCTGCACATGAAAGTCCATCTCAGCAAAGCTCATTGCATTACTAGCTAGCTTGGAGGTGGTGCCAATGTCAGTTACAGAGACTGTCAACATATTTGAGGAGTCTATGGCAAAGTGATGAATTTTACTATGTGTACCAAGTTAATGGGAAAAAAGAACACTTCCGAGATCCTAGGAAACCAGAAGTGCTATTATTTAATTGCTCCTCCACTCCTCAAAGCAAAACAAGCCAATTCTTTTCTAGCCTGTAATTTGGTTCAGAACCCAAACAAACAAGAGAACAAAGGTATTAACTGATTAGTGCCCAAAATTTTATTCTATTTTCTTTGTGCTTTTAAGAACAGCTTTCTTTCTTTCTTGTTTTTCTTCCTTTTTTTTTTTTTTTTTAACTGACCACCACGCATCACTCCAATGCCTGGGTATGATCCATTTTATTAAAAAATTCCCGAATCAATTTCCTGGCTTACAGCGTATCCAACCAAGATTCCAGGTGTTCTCACCATAAGAAGGGCCTCTTTCAAAAGCTGTCTGCTTTTATAACTGCACACCCACCAGAAATGTCATGAACACCCCAACAATGGAGTTGAAACCTGAAGACGTTTGGTGACATTCCAAATTTTTGAATGGAATGTGAATCCATTAAGATTATTAAGTAACTTTATTGATATCCTCAGACTTGTGCCAAATGTTAAAGCTGCCAAAGAAAAGACAGAACAAAAACTGACTCTTGGATTCCAACTCTGAGTATTTTGGTGTGGAAACTGTATTTTCTTGTAACTCACTTGAAAAACACACCATGCTTTCACTGCTTAACTGCAATCTCAGTTTTCAGGAAGCAAGAGAAATGAGATACATAATCAATGTTTCTCTTCTGTTCAGCTTTCAGCCTAAATGATCCTGCACTTGTACTGGCAAAGGAGGACAGGTATTAACAGTGAACAGGAAATCTATTCTAAGAAGGACTGGCTCAAGTGAAGCACCACTACATCATGAGTGACTCAACCATCTACTCAAAGAGTGATTGCTCTGCAAGGATGAAGCCATGCTAATTGGACAATGGCTTGCTGCCAGTTTGTGCTGGTGTGACCTACAATACCCTTGGCTGACAGCCATGATGTCTCTTTGTCACACATTTTTTTTTTTTTCCAAGGGTGTAGGGTGTAATCTGGATGGAAAGTAGAAATAATTTTGAAAAACTCTCACAAGTGCTATTTAAATTCTTATCATGAATTAAAAAGTTTAATTAAGTACCTTGGTAAAGGCCCAGGTTCTATGATTAACTACGACAAAATAATAGTTATGATGACTGATCAAGTGAGGAACTTTATAGCTCTGAACTTTGTGTTTAAAGCTATTATTAATTTTAATTGAAATAGCTAAGAGACTCCATAATGGGAGAAAGAAAGAAACATAAAGGATATTTTGTTCATATATAAAGGAGTTTAAAAATGAACAGATATACTGGTAACTACTTTTTAAAAATTTGATGCAAACAAGTTTACTTTCAGAGGCCTTGTCATAAATCTATTTCAAAATGTTGATTATTATGGTCATCCTACATCAGATAGGGATAAATAGGCATAGTGAAAGGAAATCTTAAAAATGGCTTTGAAATCAGGTCACTTAAAATGATTTTTAGATATGTCTTAGGTTTTTGTCTACTCAACTCCTACTACTATGCCAAAAGAGGAACACATTTCTGCATAAGTTTCTTTAAATAGGCTTACTGGCCTCAGGATTTAAAAAATGTAAGAGATTTGGAAACAGCTTATGTGTCTCAGTTTTAAAATTAGCTATTGCTGTGGCTATTTTCACACTAGATTTGCCTCCCTCTGTATCAGCACCGCAGCCTCCAGGGGTGGAGACACAATAGTATTAGCTCCCCTTTCTGTGGTGCTGCCTTATTGCAACTCCATCGGAGATCGGGGCCCACATTTCAGGGCTAGCAGTCACCTCTGCGTTACTATAAATACGTTCTGCCTTTAGGCATTTCAAAATTATCAGCACGATTCCAGGACTTGAAAACTTCTCACTTGCCATCAAGTAGTTACCTGAAATATTTTGACTTCTTATTTATTTGCTTTTTTTTTATCTGCTGCCAAGTCTTACTAACGCAACTTGGAAAATTGCACCACAGCTTTTAATGCTGAGGTAACAGCCATTTCATCAGAGAAGACTGTTCTTTCCTTTTAGGGGAATAATAACACCCACTGTTTCTATAGCACCATCCTTCCAAGAAGTTTAACACATCACATTTCATTTATCTGAACAGCAGCCCTGCAAGTCAAACTGGTAACTAGCATTGTTACTCCTTGTATACTCATATTGAAATTGAGGTCATTAAATGTGAAGTAATTTTCTCAAAATCTTAACACCTTCTGACGTGGTTAAACAGCCATGATCCGCCTATGTCCTAGGTGATCAGACAGCCCAGGGGTCTCTTTCTGCTCTTTAGCTGTCTCCCCTGTGAATGCCTGTAAGGCCCTTTCTGAAAAATCAGGGAAAAATCATAAAAGTAGGAGAACTGAGCTTGCGCCTCTTCTGGAGGCCTGTGGTTCCATCCCTTCCTGGCCAGTTTGTCTCCCATCTTTATGGCTTTTCCCTACCTCTTAATCTAAACATCCCTCCGCTCTTCCTGACCAACAGGATTTCTTCTCTCTTCCTCCAGTAGGAAGCTAGCCAAGTTCAAGGACACTAAACCTGTGTGACACAGGCTAGGACCTCAGAGATCATCCAGCCCCAATCCATCATTTTCAGCTTAGGATGTGACTTACTGAGTCTGGCCATTTGGTTAGTAGATCCCATCCTCTGTTGCATACTCAAGGCAACTGGACTTCCGTCTCCTGTATCATCAAGTTTTCTCTCTCTTTTGGAGCTTTCCCTTCAGCCCAGGTATTAGGACAGGTTAGGCTTTGCTGTGCTAACAAAACACCGCATCTTGAGAGATTGTTTGGAGCTTCTAGCAGGCAGCGCAGCTATGTATATACCTGTGAATGAAGAATGGTCCTTCTCTATCAGGGAAGGTCATCCTCTTCAACCAAGCATGTAGCTTTGGGAGGGACACAGACGGAGCAGTGAGGGAGGGAAAGGACACCTGCCTGGCCAGCCAGATCAGCCCAATCAACCTGGTGATGCTGGGGTGACAGATGTTGCGGCCAGATTGCCTTCACATCCAGAAACACCAAATCTTAAGTGCTTAATTAACTTAAGTTTATTTCTCATCATGTCAGAGCCTGATTTGAGTCAGATGGCTTTTGCTGGCTCTCTTCCAACAGTGACTCAGGGACCTAGGCTATAGCTTGATTACTCTAGAGTCCTTTGACACCAGCTAAGTGGATGCGACAAAGCATAAAGAGCTCATACCTACTTTTGACTGCCTAGGAGCAGAGTCCTCACCTCACATTTCATCAGCTAGATCTAGTCATATGGCTTATCTGATTACAAATTCAGTCTTCCTGTGTGTCTAGGAAAGAGGAAAACTGGGTGTGGGTGAGCAATGGTAATCTTGACCACAGAGTGCAAACATGTTGGGATTTCTTCCTACTTAAAATGAAAAACCAAATGAAACCTCTTTTGACACCGTTTCCCTCCAACCTCTGGTCTACTTCTCTGCTCCCTTTCACTCAAAAAGCCTCATTCTCTCTAGAACACAATCAAATCGGGTTTTGTTTCTCCTGCTCCCCAAAAAGTGCTCAACAAAATCACAAATGGCCTCCAAATTGCTGGATGGTCAGTTTCTGGCCTTCATCTTAGCTGACAGTCAGCATCATTTGACTTAGTTGACGCTCTCTCCTCCTTGAAATGCTTTCTTCACCTGGCTTACCACGCACTATGCTTTCTTGCTTTTCCTCCCACCTCAGGTTTGCTCCTTCTTGGACTACCTTGCCAGCTCCTCTTCATCTCCCCGACCCGTTAATTCGAGAAAGCTCCAAGGGCTCAATCCAAAGCTCCAAAGCTCCAAGGATCACTTCCTTGGTGATTGTATGTAGTCTTGCTGCTTTCAGTATTCCCAAATTTCTGGTATTACAACTTTTATCTCCAGGATAGACTTCTCCCATGAGTTCTGGCCATGTATATCCAACTGCATACTAGATATCTTTACTTAGATGTGAATAGGCATCTCAAACTTAATATATGCAAAATAGAAGGCTGGGTGCGGTGACTCACATCTGTAATCCTAGCACTTTGGGAGGCTGAGGGAGGTGGATCACGTGAGGTCGGGAGTTCGACACCAGCCTGGCCAACATGGCAAAATCCCGTCTCTACTAAAAATACAAAAATTAGCCAGGCGTGGTGGTGCACGCCTGTAATCCCAGCTACTTGGGAGGAGTTGCTTGAACCTGGGAGGTGGAGGTGGCAGTGAGCTGAGATTGTGCCACTAGAATCCAGCCTGAGTGACACAGTGAGACTCTGTCTCAAAAAACAAACAAAATAAAACTCCCAATTCTATCCCAGTCCCCAATCCTATTCCTCTCAGTCTTCACTTCACCCATCTCAGTTAATGCCAACTCCATTCTTCCAACAGCTCAGATCCTAAGCCTGGACGTTATCTGTGACTCCTCTCTTACTCTCCCACCCTGTATCCAACGTATAAGAAATTCCCATGAGCTCTACCTTCAAAATATCACCAGAATCTGACACCAACCACCATGTCACTGCTATCACCCTGGTGTAGGCGATCAGGTCACACCTGGGTTACTATCTCAGCCTCTTGTGTCTTTTCCCTGCTTCTGCCCTGGTCCTCTTTCAATCTATTTTCATGTGGCACTCAGAATGACCTGTGAAACTCTCCAGTGGCCAGCTAGTTCCAAAAAAAGGCCAAGTGCTCAATGAGGTGCACAGTCTGGCCTGTCACCTCTCTGACTCACCTCTCCCCACTCTGCCTTGGCTCACTCTGCTCCTGGGTGGCAAACACACCCCGCCCACCACAGCCTCCTTGCGATTCCTCCTGTCTGGCTCACTCTTTCCCTAGACATCAGCACAGCCAGCTCCCTCACCTGCTCCAGGTCTCTCTTCAAAAGTCACCCCCTCAAACAGGCTTTTCTTGACCACTCTTTTTAAAATTGTAATACTCTTACCCTAACTCCCTTCTCTGTTTTCTTTTCCTCAATGGCATCTAACGAAGTATATTTAACACTGATTAATTTCCTCTCTTTCCTCCTCCTCCCCGCTGGAATGTGAGCTAGGTTTGCCCAGTACCTAGAATGATGCCTCCTGGTTACATAGCAGGGTCTTGATAAATATTTGTTGAATGAATAAATAAATGAGTGAGGAAACAGAAGCCCAGAGAGGAGGATTGGTTTGCTGAAGACCTCACATGCAGTGACACCAAGGCCCAGAGTGTGGTTTTCCCAGCCCCTCATGGCTGATGATCCTAGTTTAAAAAAATCTGCCCATTACTCTTTTTCAGGCAAAGAGTGGTGGTGTCTTCTTCAGAGTTTTGTTTAGGTGAAGGGGGTGAGGCCAAAGGGCAGGCTCTGTGCTCTGGGCTAGGTGAGTGCTTTGCCCTTTTCATCCTGGTCATGCCACTTCCTGAAGACTTCACCCTTGTTTCCCACCAAAATTCCACCTTCCCCTGCCCGCACCCTCAGGCTCAGAATGCTGTTGTCACCCTGTACGGTGGTGTTAACTACTTTCTGTACTATTACATGCTGAAAGGGTTGCCCGAAGATAATCATGACTGCCTTGCTGCTTCCTTAAAAGACTGAACCTAAACCATCCCAGAGACATTAACAGCTTTCATATCCTCTAAAAACTTCCAGACAAGAAGATTCCATAATTTCCTTGTTGGCATCTGTGCTTGGCAGTACTGCTGCAGGAATGTTCTTTATTGCAGCCTGTGGTTAAGACTTAACAACAAATGCCTTTTCTTTAGAATCCTTCTGGGTCAGCTTTCTTTCCTGTATAGCACTGAAAAGTGAGATTTGCCCTAAAATGCTGAGAGAGAGAGAGAGAGAGAGAGAAAGCAAAAGATAGAGAACACAAGCCAGCACAAGCCTGAAATCTATTTATACCGAGGACAACATAAGGTCTACCTGCAGGGACCATACTCACCCCCAGCCTGTAGCCATTCCCTGCATGAACCCATCCCCTTCTCTAGAGGGTACAAGGACACAGGAAGCAAGCCAGAGAAAGGTGGTGAGACCTTGGCAGTTACCTTTTAACAGCCGCTCTTCCCCTTGCATTCTGTGAGGCAGTCAAGCGGCCATGTAAGAAGAGGGTTGATGTGCAAACCCACTGTGGGCTGAGCATCTTCTAAGGAAGCACATCCCCTCCCTGTCCTCTGAACTCGACACGCCGTAAGATTGAACTTCATAGTCATGATGCTACTTCCCTCATGGCTGGCATCCAACCTGAAATGGCCTCCATGACTACAGCTGATGAGGTGTCATGCTCATGAGCAGTGGAAGAACGGCCCTGCAATGCTTAGCACATCAACTACTTTCTCTTCATCTCTTAGCACAACATATACTGATTCATTATAAAATTGAATGATCTGCTTTGTTATGTAATGAAAGTACTAAGTACAGTGGCTTAACTCCTACTATTTGCTGACACAATTACCTGGGTATGTTTTTCAGTGGGGAACCAACACTCAAGTCCTAGAAATAGGGATTGCCATTTTTTTTCTTTTTAAAGCAAGCTAATTCAATTATTCCTTGATTTCTAGAAGGAGGCCTCCCTCTATTTTTGTCTCTCTTTCAGTTTAGAGGCTATGCTGGCCTCTGTGAGTGGCTCTAATGTGCTGGTAATGGCGCGGCTCATCAGGAATTGGGATTTGGGGATGGAACTGCACAACTGGACAGTCGCTGGAGGGCAGATCTGCCTAAAGTGGATGAGGAGTGGGGTGGGAGGGTGGCAGTTTGTGTTGGGAAGTTTCAGGCTCCTAGGAGGAACTCTCAGGCCTGGTGGTGTGGGCCCCCTTGAGGAGCGCAGTGGTTGGCTGCCAAGGAAGTGGAGATGGGTCAAGTGTGAGTAAGAGGAGGGCAGGGCCAGAAGTTGATTCAAATTCAGCGATAGGATTATGATGAGGTTTAAACATTTCCAAGGAGCTAATTTAATGCTTTTTCTTATATCCTATGAACCAAATGCCAATTAGTTCCAGACAGCTACTTTCTAAGGTAGTGTTTAGAATGTTTGCTTATTTACCACTTAATTCAAATTCTATGAAACCATTCACTGAGCTAAGTGTGACACTTTCCATTGAGCCTGCAGGGACATTTCAGTGTGCACACAGTAAGACAAGGAAAACAATGCCCAGCATGTGGGTCCACAGCAGGTGCCCTGAGCAGAGGGGGAGGGCTCTTCAAAGGAGGCCTTAGAAACAATGACACAGCCTCAAAAGAAAATGCCAGTGGGGCTGGCTTGCATGTTCCATCAATAAGATACTTACAGCTGGATTACTGAAAATATGAATTTGCATTTCATAAGAAAAAAAAAGGACCTAGTTCTACCTGATGATTTCAGATACGTGAGCAACTAGAATGTTTCAATGGTTTCGAGGATGTAGATGATGCAGGGAGGATAATCATTCTACAGGGGAAGGAAGAAAGAAAATCAACACACAGCAATTCTCATTTAAATGAGAACACACAGCAAATTCTCACTTAAAAGGCCAAACAGATTTTTGTGTGATGTCGATACGGTGTGCCTCTTATTTAAAATGCCATTTCCAATGCCATGGAAATAAGCAATTATCAGGGATTTGATCTAAAAAGAAACTTTAAGGTTATGTCATATACATGTGTATCCCAGTTTCCTTTACATTTTACTGCCTTGGTATCGTATTTTTGATAAATAATTCAAGGCTGGAGGATCCCTTGAGCTCAAGAGTTCCAGTCCAACCTGGGCAACAGAGCGAGACTCTGCCTTTAAAAAGAGACTTATATTTGTCAAATGCCTACTAGAGGATAAGGGCTGTGCTGAGAATTTTTGTATTTATCATCTCACCTAGCCTTCATGGCAGGGCAGCTAGTTAAGTATGTCCCCAACAGCGCAGTTAAGGAAAGGCCAGCTCAGGATCCCCTGGCTATGCTGCAGCTGCCATTCCTTGGCTTTCCTGTTACTTGGTACCCAATGCTCCACTCCTTATCCCAGCCCCAGTATGTCATTTAGCTGATCTGTCCTTTTGCTTCTAGTGTCAGGATCTCTCTAGCTACCTACTTATTAGTGGGATGCGGAGTGGTAATGGAGCATTCTATGTTGAGTATGTAACAAGGATACAAACGTGAAAATGCTAGTGTTTATACAGTCCTTATTCATTTATTTATTACTTTTTGAGACACATTCTCACTGTCACCCAGGCTGGAGTGCACTGGTGTGATTATGGCTCACTTTCAGCCTCAATCTCCTGGGCTCAAGCGATCCTCCCCCCTCAGCCTCCCGAGTAGCTGAGACCACAGGTGTGTGCCACCATATCTAGCTAATTTTTAAATCTTTTGTAGATATGGGGTCTCCCTATGTTGCCCAAGACAGTCTTGAACTCCTGAACTCGAGTGGTCTTCCCACTTTGGCCTCCTGAAGTACCAGGATGACAGGCATGAGCTGCTGCACCTGGCCCCAGTCCTCATTTTCATCAGCTGGCTGCTTTCCTGCTCAGCAGGGGTAACAGCAGATGTTGCTTAACAAGCAACTGGGAACTGAAGAAACCTCCACTACCCATGTCTTGTCTGTCAAATGGACAAACACAAATAGTGTTTTACATTTTTAATTATTCTTTTTGTTTGTTTGTTTTCAGACACAGTCTTGCCCTGTCACCCAGGCTGGAGTGCAATGGCGTGATCCTGGCTTACTGCAACCTCTGCCTCCCAGGTTCAAGCGATTCTCTTGCTTCAGCCTCCTGAGTAGCTGGGATTACAGGCGCGCACCACTACGCCTGGCTAATTTTTTGTATTTTTGGTAGAGATGGGGTTTCACCATGTTGACCAGGCTGATCTCAAACTCCTGATCTCATGATCTGCCTGCCTTGGCCTCCCAAAGTATTATTTTTTTAAAGATGGGGTCTTGCTATGTTGCCCAGGCTTGTCTCAAACTCCTGGGCTCAAGGGATCCTCCTGCCTCAGCCTCCTGAGTAGCTGGGGCTACAGGTGCACTCTACTACACCTGGCTTCTTGTTTTTTATGTTGAATTTAGATGCCTTTTGGTGGAGCAGGTGAGTGCCCCATCACTTCCTACTGTCCTATATACAACCTACTTCACTCATTTGTATTATTTGCCAGGCCCCTGAAGGCATCTGGTTTGTGACCTCTGGGATTTAATGCCGGTTGTAACCATCAGCATCATATCTGGGTGATGGGGTCTTTGGTTTCTCCTAAGATTGCTGTGAAGAGTTGCTTAGTCGAACGCTACACAACTCTAGGGAATCTATTTGCAAAAACTATGGATGTGAGTTGTACTCCTGGGAGTTACAGAGTACACAGCTTGTGCAACTGTTGGTGGTGGCCCAAGAGCTGCACACTGTGCTGGTGGTTCACAGGGAATGATTCTGCCCAAACACAAAATATTACCTGTAGTCCCATAGGAATGACAGAAGTCAGGATGATGAACTAAGAGGAAGTGTATATATGGCTCAAAGGGTGACCACTTAATGGTTTGTCACTGTGAAGTTCATTTTTTGGGTTCCTACAACTTAAACCATCCAATTAAATGTCATCTCTGGACAGACCAGGTCCAGCTACTAGTGTCCCCAAAGTGCCAAAATAACCGTACTCACTGATGTAATTAAGAAACCTGAGTGGGCTGTTTTCAACAATGGTGAGAAAAGCAAATTTACACTTCCTAGAATCTTACTGAATTAACAGTGAAAATTACTAGTTGCTTTTATTTTTCCCCCAAGCAAAGAAGGTGCTGTGAATGCTTTCAGTCTTTTACTCTCAAGGGAAATCTTAGTGATCCTTACACCATCTGAAAGACAGAAATCATAGCAATGATTCAGATCCCACATCTAGGACTGTGCCAAACTTAGGCTGAACCACTCAAAACCTGAAGGGTAAGTGAACTAGAAACTACAAGTGACTGAGCCGCAGGTGAGGTTCACTTCGCTTCAAGAAAGATATTCATATTCTGTGCCTCTGAGACTTTAAGTGTATCAAATAGAAACCGACAATGCCACAAACATAATGTGTGACTTGGACATCAGCTCCTGAGTGGGGACATGGCACCTAGTACATCTTCTAGCTCCTACTCAGCCAGTTTTCTGTAAGTCAGTAAACATTTGTTAACAATCACACAAACCAAATTACTGTACCTCCTCAGGTAAGCTGACCACCAAGTCATTTTTTGTCTGTCCGACCAGCGCCTGCCAAAAGTATTCACTGCATGCGGCCAGCACAGCCCGGTGGGCCCGGAACTCCTTCCTTTCCACGATCAAAGTCACGTCACAGAGTATATCCTTTTTCCGCTGGTCATTGAGGCCCAGGAGGATGTTGGTGCAGTGGACTGTGGACTCATACACATACATGGGGGAGTCAGGCTTCTCATCCACAGACATGCCGTTCACACCCTGAAAGAAAGAAAGAAAGAAAGAAAGAAAGAAAGGCTGAGTCACCAGAGTTGTAGGATCAGAGAGAGGAGGTGAGAAAGAACATCATGGTTCCTGTGTCCCACTGCCATGAGCATGGCAGGAAAGAGGAGAATTGCCAATCAGCTTACTGATTGCTTACTCTGTACAATAAGCTCAAAAAACATACCTGGAAAGTCAAGTTCCACAGCTGACTTTTATCCTTCCTACTTACTGCATTCTTTTACCCCATGGTAACAAAGCCAGATCTTTTAATAGAACATTTAAAACACACTGGTATTTTAAAACTTGGTGGTTCTGATTTTGTGAGAAGGCTGAAAAGGAACTTTCACATGTAAATAGTCTCCATGCAAGGACTAATTTAGATTTGTGTTAAGAGGAAATGAATCATTTTGAAGTATTTCTAATGTTGTCTTGATGAAGTACATGTAAGTTCCTAAGGTGAAATTTGGCTGAGATGCCAAGTAGAGTAAACATCGAATCACAATACATATTTAACAAGTGCATCAAACTGTCTGCACACTGAAGACTCAGTAGTCAGCTATTGCATCTGCCCTCTGCCACTTCAAGGCAAAGCACAATCGCCATAATGCTATAGTTGCTCAGCTCTTAGAAAGATATGGAATGGTGCTATCATTATCCCAGCCGAATTGATGTACATCCACTTTAAGGAAACACAATATATCACAATAGCAGTCATGAAAAAGATGCATTCAACAGTCAAGACTACTTTTACAAAAGGTTCTTTGCTTTAAAAAATATCCATTGAAGTATTTCTTTCTTTCTTTCTTTTTCTTTTTTTGAGAGGGAGTTTCATTCTGTAGCCCAGGCTGAAGTGCAATGGCGTGCTTCTCAGCTCACTGCAACCTCCACCTCCTGGGTTCAAGTGATTCTCCTGTCTCAGCCTACTGAGTAGCTGGGATTACAGTCATGTGCCACCATGCTTGGCTAAGTTTTGTATTTTTAGTAGAGATAGGGTTTCACCATCTTGGCCAGGCTGGTCTTGAACTCCTGACCTCAGGTGATCCACCCGCCTCGGCCTCCCAAAGCGCCGGAATTACAGGCATGAGCCGCTGCGCCTGGCCCCACTGAAGTATTTTAAAATACACTATCTGTGATTAATTTATAGAGTTACATAGTTTTTCTGTAATGTTTACTAGAGTAGTAAGAATTCCAGTAGTGAGTCCTACTTTCTTTTGGGCTTTCTTATTTTTTTAAAAACAGCTTTAACATACTATAAACTGCACATATTTATAGTGAGCAATTTGATGTTTTGATTATGTATATAACTGTGAAACCATCATCAAAATAAAGATAGTGAACAAATCCATCATCACCAAAAGTCTCCTTAAGGCCCTTGTAATAATTTCTCCCTTGTGCCCCTCTATACCCCACCCGTGCAACGACTGATCACCTTTCTGACATTCTATATTAGCTTGCATTTTCTTAGAGTTTCATATAAATGGAATCATACACTACATATTCTTTTATGTCTGGCTTCTTTTGTTCGGCATAATTATTTCACCATCCAACCATGTTGCTGCATATATCAAGTTTGTTCCTTTATTACTTAGTATCCTAGCATATAAATATAGTATAACTTTTTTTTTTAATCCATTCATCTATTAGTAGATATTCGGGTTATTTCCAGTATTTATTTACACATAAAGCTGCTGTGAACATACAATTCTTTGTATGGACATATGCTTCTACTTCTCTTGGGTAAACACCTGTGAGTAGAATGTATCATACGGTATGTGTAAGCATTACTTTTAAATAATCTGGCACTGTTTTCTAAAGTGGTTGTAACATTTTACATTTCCACCAGCAGTGTATGAGGTTCCAGTTCTTTCACAGCCTTGCCAACATTTGGTATGGTCAATCTTTCTAATTTTGGACATTGTAATAGGTATATTGTATCTCTTTTTGGGTTTAATTTGCTTTCTCTAACACCTGAAGTTGTTGAGAATCTTTCATGTGTTTATTTGACCTCTGTATATCTTCTTTGGAGAAATGTCTATTTAGATTCTTTGCCCATTTTTAATTGGGTTGTTTTCTTATTTTTCAGTTTTAAGAGTTCTTTATATATTCTGAATATATAAAGTCGTTTATCAGATACATGATCTGTAAAAATTTTTTCCAAGGTTGTAGCTTGTCTTTTCATGCCTTAAAAGTGTCTTTCAAGGAACAGAAAGTCTTTATTTGATGAAGCCAAAAAACCATTTTGGTGTCACATCTGAAAAACCAAGGTCATAAAGATTTTCTCCTATGTTTTCTGCTAGAAGTGTTAATTTTTTAGCCCTTACATTTAGGTCTATGGACCATTTTGAGTTAATTTTTATATATGTAACAGGTATGGATTGAGGTTTTTTCCTTTTGCATATGAATATCCTATCGTTCCAGTAGCATTGTTAAAAAGACTCTTTTCTCTCCTGAATTACCTTTGTACTTTTACTGAAAATCAGTTGTTTATATATGTATGAATCTATTTATGGGCTCTGTCTTTTACTATTTATATGTTTGTCTACTTTTGTTTTTTTTTTTTTTGGAGACAGGTTATCACTTTGGAGTGCAGTAGCATGGCCATAGCTCACAGCAGTAGCTGGCACTACAGGTGTGCACCACTGTATCTGGCTAATTTAAAAATAGTTTTTGTAGGCTGGGTGCGGTGGCTCATGCCTGTTATCCTAGCACTTTGGGAGGCTGAGGCGGGCAGATCACGAGGTCAGGAGTTCAAGACCAGCCTGGCCAACATGGTGAAACTGCATCTCTACTAAAAATACAAAAATTAGCTGGGCGTGGTGGTTGCACCTGTAATCCCAGCTACTTGGGAGGCAGATACAGGAGAATCACTTGAACCCAGGAGGCAGAGGTTGCAGTGAGCCGAGATCACCACTGCACTCCAGCCTGGGTGACAGAGCAAGACTCCGTCTCAAAAACAAAACAAAAACATATATATATATATATATATAATGTGTGTGTGTGTGAGATGAAGTCTTGCCATATTGCCCAGGCTAGTCTCAAACTCCTGGCATCAAGTGATCCTCCTACCTCAGTCTCCTAAAGTGCTGGGATTACAGATGTGAGCCACTGTACCCAGCCTCTGTATCTACTTTTATATTACTAACATAGTGTCTTGCTTTGCTCTTTTTCAAAGTTAGTTTGATCCTTTGCGTTTCCATATACATTTTATAATTAGCTTGCCAATTTCTACAAAATAGTCTGCTGGAATTTTCACTGAGATTGTACTGAATCTACTGATGAATTTAGGAAGAGCTGCCATCTTAACAATAATTAACCTTTTGACCCATGAACACGGTCTCTTTATTTAGATCATCTTAAATTTTTCTCAGCAGCCGGGCGTGGTGGCTTATGCCTGTAATCTCAGGACTTTAGGAGGCCCAGGCAGGTGGATCACTTGAGGTCAGGAGTTCGAGACCAGTCTGGCCAACATGCTGAAACCCCATCTCTACTAAAAATACAAAAATTAGCCAGGCATAGTAGCATATGCCTGTAATCCCAGCTACTCGGGAGGCTGAGGCAGGAGAATTGTGTGAACCCAGCGAGAAGAGGTTGCAGTGAGCTGAGATTGCACCACTGCATTATCTAGCCTGGGCGACAGAGCAAGACTCCATCTCAAAAAAAAAAAGACTTTTTTTTTCTTAGCAATATTTTAATTTTAAATCTTTTTGCAGACAGTCTCACTCCGTCACCCAGGCTGGAGTGCAGTGGTGCGATCTTGGCTTACTGCAACCTCCACCTCCCGGGTTCAAGTGATTCTCCTGCCTCAGCCTCCTGAGTAGCTGGAATTAAAGAGGCATGCGCCACCATGCCTGGCCACTTTTTGCAGTTTTAGTAGAGATGGGTTTCGCCAGGTTGGCCAGACTGGTCTCGAACTCCTGGTCTCTCTTCGGCCTCCCAAAGTGCTGGGATTACAGGTGGGAGCCACCGCACTGGGCTCTCAGCAATGTTTTATAGTAGTATATAGGTCTTTTATACCTCTTTTGTCAGATTTATACCTAAGTATGAATATTTTTGATGTCATTGTAAATGGCATTGTCTTTTAATTTCAATTTCTAATTTTTCATTGCTAGTATATACAAATAATTTTTGTATATTGATCTTGTATCTGGAAACCTTATTTATTAGTTCTCATAGACTTTTGTTTTTGGTAGATTCCACAGTATTTTCTACATAGAAGATTATGTTGTGAATAAAGATCTCTTACTTTTTTTTTCCAATTTGGATAATTTTAATGTCTTTCTCTTACTTTACTGCATTGTCTAGAACCTCTAGTTCAATGCTGAACAGACGTGGTGAGACTAAACATCCTTGCCTTCCTAATGTTAGGAAGAAAGTATTCAACCATTCACCATTTTGTATGACGTTAGCTATAAATGCTTCATAGATGCTCCTATTGAGCTGAGGAAGTTACCTTTCTTTCTGTCCCTCTCTCCTCCCCTCCCTTCCCCTCCTCTCCCCTCCCCTTCTGTTCCCTTTCTTATCTTTTTCTTCAGTGGCACTCATGGCTCACTGCAATCTTGAATTCCTGGGCTCAAGCAATTCTCCTGCCTCTGCCTCCTGAGTAGCTATGACTACAGGTGTGCAACACCATACCTGGCGAATTATTTCTTATTTTTTTGTAGAGATGAAACCTTGCTATGTTGCCCAGGCTGCTCTTGGACTCCTGGCCTCAAGCAATCCTCTACCTTGGTCTCTCAAAGTGTTGGGATTACAGGCGTGAGCTACTGCACCCAGCCCTGTGTTTGCCTTCTTATACATTGTTGGATTCAATTTGCTAACATTTTGTTAATAATTTTTCATCTATGTTCAATGGGGAGATTTGTCTGTAGTTTTCTTACATAGTTTTTCTGGCCTGATTTTAGCATCAGGGTAACAACAATCTCATAAAATGAGCTGGGAAGTATTTCTTCCTCTTTAATTTTCTAAAAGGTTTTTTTTTTCTTCTTTTTTTTGTTTCGTAGAATTGGTTTTATTTCTTCCTTAAATGTTTGGTAGAATTTACCTGTGAAGACTTCTGAACTGGGATTTTAATGACAGACTCAATGTTTTAAAAGAAATTGTCAAATTTATTGGCATAAAATTGTGTGTGTGTGTGTGTGTGTGTGTGTATTTATTTATTTATTTAATTTTTTTTGAGACGGAGTCTTGCTCTGTCGCCAGGCTGGAGTGCAGTGGCGCAATCTTGGCTCACTGCAACCTCTGCCTCCCGGGTTCAAGCGATTCTCTTGCCTCAGCCTCCCGCGTAGCTGGGACTACAGGTGTGCGCTACCATGCCCAGCTAATTTTTGTATTTTTAGTAGAGACGAGGTTTCACCATGTTGGCCAAGATGGTCTCAATCTCTTGACCTCATGATCCGCCCGCCTCGGCCTCCCAAAGTCCTGGAAGTACAAGCGTACGCCACCGCCCCAGGCCTTTTTAAATTTTATTTTATTTTTTATTTTTTAAAGAGACAGTGTCTCACTTTGTTGCCCAGGCTGGAGGGCAGTGGTGTGATCATAGCTAACTGCAACCTGAAACTCCTGGGGCTCAAGTGACATTCCTGTCTTAGGCTCCTGAGTAACTAGGACTATAGGCCATGCCACCATGGCCTATAATTTTTTTTTTTTTTTAAAGAGATGGAGTCTTACTATGATACCTAGGTTGGTCTTCAACTCTTGGTGTCAAGTGTTCCTCCTGCTTTGGCCCCCTCAAAGCGCTGGGATTACAGGCGTGAGCCACCACATCTAGCCCATATATAGTATTTAAAAATATTCCTTCTAATATTGGTTGAATCTGTACTGACGTCACCTTTCATATTACTGGTACTGAAAATTTGTGTCTTCTCTTTCTGATCAGTCTGGCTTAACCATTTTACTGACATTCTCAAATAACTAGTTTTTGGTTAGTTTTTAAAAATCATTCTATTTTCTAGTTTGCTAATCTCTATTCTCATTGTTATATCCTTTATTCTGCTTACTTCGGGTTTAATTGTGTCTTTTTTTCTTTTCCAGTTTCCTAAGGTGGTAGTTGAGCCCATTAATCTGAGATCTTTGTTGTCTTTTCTAACACAGGCTTTAATGCTATAAATTTCACTCTACTGTTTTAGCAGTATCTTGTAAATTTTGAAATGTTTAATTTTAATTTTTACTCATTTTTTAAAAATTATACTTTAAGTTCTAGGGTACATGTGCACAACATGCAGGTTTGTTAAATATGTATACATGTGCCATGTTGGTGTGCTGCACCCATTAACTTGTCATTTACATTAGGCATATCTTCTAATGCTATCCCTCCACCCTCCCCTCACCCCACAACAGGCCCTGGTGTGTGATGTTCCCCTTCCTGTGTCTAACTGCTCTCATTGTTCAGTTCCCACCTATAGGTAAGAACGTGTGGTGTTTGGTTTTCTGTTCTTGCGACAGTTTGCTAAGAATGATGGTTTCCAGCTGCATCCATGTCCCTACAAAGGACATGAAATCATCCTTTTTTATGGCTGCATAATATTCCATGGTGTATATGTGCCACATTTTCTTAATCCAGTCTGTCACTGATGGACATTTGGGTTGATTCCAAGTCTTTGCTATTGTGAATAGTGCCGCAATAAACATACGTGTGCATGTGTCTTTGTAGTAGCATAATTTATAATCCTTTGGGTATATACCCAGTAGTGGGATGGCTGGGTCATATGGTACATCTAGTTCTAGATCCTTGAGGAATTGCCATACTGTTTTCCATAATGGTTGAACTAGTTTACAATCCCACCAACAGGGTAAAAGTGTTCCTATTTCTCCACATCCTCTCCAGCACCTGTTGTTTCCTGACTTTTCAATGATCGCCATTCTAACTGGTATGAGATGGTATCTCATTGTGGTTTTGATTTGCATTTCTCTGATGGCCAGTGATGATGAGCATTTTTTCATGTGTCTGTTGGCTGCATAAATGTCTTCTTTTGAGAAGTGTTTGTTCATATCCTTTGCCCACTTTTTGATGGGGTTGTTTTTTCTTGTAAATTTGTTTGAGTTCTTTTAGGTTGTGGATATTAGCCCTTTGTCAGATGAGTAGATTGCAAAAAATTTTCTCCCATTCTGTAGGTTGCCTGTTCACTCTGATGGTAGTTTCTTTTGCTGTGCAGAAGCTCTTTAGTTTAATTAGATCCCATTTGTCAATTTTGGCTTTTGTTGCCATTGCTTTGGTGTTTTAGACATGAAGTCCTTGCCCATGCCTATGTCCTGAATGGTATTACCTAGGTTTTCTTCTAGGGTTTTTATGGTTTTAGGTCTAACATTTAAGTCTCTAATCCATCTTGAATTAATTTTTGTAAAAGGTGTAAGGAAGGGATCCAGTTTTAGCTTTCTACTTATGGCTAGCCAGTTTTCCCAGCACCATTAATTAAATAGGGAATCCTTTCCCCATTGCTTGTTTTTTGTCAGGTTTGTCAAAGATCAGATGGTTGGAGATGTGTGGTATTATTTCTGAGGGCTCTGTTCTGTTCCATTGGTCTATATCTCTGTTTTGGTACCAGTACCATGATGTTTTGGTTACTGTAACCTTGTAGTGTACTTTGAAGTCAGGTAGCGTGATGCCTACAACTTTGTTCTTCTGGCTTAGGATTGACTTGGTAATGCAGGCTCTTTTCTGGTTCCATATGAACTTTAAAGTAGTTTTTTCCAATTCTGTGAAGAAACTCATTGGTAGCTTAATGGAGATGGCATTGAATCTATAAATTACCTCGGACAGTATGGCCATTTTCATGATATTGATTCTTCCTATCCATAAGCATGGAATGTTCTTCCATTTGTTTGTGTCCTGTTTTATTTCACTGAGCAGTGGTTTGTAGTTCTCCTTAAAGAGGTCCTTCACATCCCTTGTAAGTTGGATTCCTAGGCATTTTATTCTTCTTTGATGCAATTGTGAATGGGAGTTCACTCATGATTTGGCTCTCTGTTTGTCTGTTATTGGTGTATAAGAATGCTAGTGACTTTTGCACATTGATATTGTATCCTGAGACTTTGCTGAAGTTGCTTATCAGCTTAAGAAGATTTGGGGCTGAGACAATGGGGTTTTCTAAATATACAATCATGCCATCTGCAAACAGGGACCATTTGACTTCCTCTTTTCCTAATTGAATACCCCTTCTTTCTTTCTCTTGCCTGATTGCCCTAGCCAGAACTTCCAACACTGTGTTGAATAGGAGTGGTGAGAGAGGGCGTCCCTGTCTTGTGCCAGTTTTCAAGGGGAATGCTTCCAGTTTTTGCCTATTCAGTATGGTATTGGCTATGGGTTTGTCATAAATGGCTCTTATTATTATGAGATACGTTCCATCAATACCGAATTTATTGGCCGTTTTTATCATGAAGGGCTGTTGGATTTTGTCAAAGGCCTTTTCTGCATCTATTGAGATAATCATGTAGTTTTTGTCTTTGGTTCTGTTTATATGCTGGATTACGTTTATTGATTTGCCTATGTTGAACCAGCCTTGCATCCCAGGGATGAAGCCCACTTGATCATGGTGGATAAGCTTTTTGATGTGCTGCTGGATTCAGTTTGCCAGTATTTTATTGAGGATTTTTGCATCGATGTTCAGGGATATTGGTCTAAAATTCTTTTTTTGTTGTGTCTCTGCCAGGCTTTGGTATTAGGATGATGTTGGCCTCATAAAATGAATTAGGGAGGATTCCCTCTTTTTCTATTGATTGGAATAATTTCAGAAGGAATGGTACCAGCTCCTTGTTGTACCTCTGGTAGGATTCAGCTGTGAATCCGTCTCGTCCTGGACTTTTTTTGGTTCGTAGGTCGTTAATTATTGCCTCGATTTCAAAGCCTGTTATTGGTCTATTCAAGGATTCAACTTCTTCCTGATTTAGTCTTGGGAGAGTGTATGTGTTCAGGAATTTATCCATTTCTTTTAGGTTTTCTAGTTTATTTGCGTAGAGGTGTTTATAGTATTCTCTGATGGTAGTTTGTATTTCTGTGGGGTCAGAGGTGATATCCCCTTTATCATTTTTTATTGTGTCTATTTGATTCTTCTCTCTTTTCTTCTGTATTAATCTCACTAGCGGTCTATCAATTTTGTTGATCTTTTCAAAAAATCAGCTCCTGGATTCAGTGATTTTTTGAAGGGTTTTTTGTGTCTCTATCTCCTTCAGTTCTGTTCCAATCTCAGTTATTTCTTGCCTTCTGCAAATTTCTGAATGTTTGCTCTTGCTTCTCTAGTTCTTTCAATTGTGATGTTAGGGTGTCAATTTTAGATCTTTCCTGCTTTCTCTTGTGGGCATTTAGTGCTATAAATTTCCCTCTACACACTGCTTTAAATGTGTCCCAGACATTCTGGTATGTTGTATCTTTGTTCTCACTGGTTTCAAAGAACATCTTTATTTCTGCTTTCATTTCGTTATGTACCCAGTAGTCATTCAGGAGCAGGTTGTTCAGTTTCCATGTAGTTGAGTGGTTTTGATTGGGTTTCTTAATCCTGAGTTCTAGTTTGATTGCACTGTGGTCTGAGAGACAGTTTGTTATAATTTCTCTTCTTTTATATTTGCTAAGGAGTGCTTTACTTCCAACTATGTGGTCAATTTTGGAATAAGTGTGGTGTGGTGTTGAGAAGAATGTATATTCTGTTGATTTGGGGTGGAGAATTCTGTACATGTCTATTAGGTCTGCTTGGTGCAGAGTTGAGTGCAATTCCTGGATATCCTTGTTAACTTTCTGTCTTGCTGATCTGTCTAATGTTGACAGTGGGGTGTTAAAGTCTCCCATTATTATTGTGTGGGAGTCTAGGTCTCTTTGTAAGTCTCTAAGGACTTGCTTTATGAATCTGGGTGCTCCTGTATTGGGTGCACACATATTTAGGAGAGTTATCTCTTCTTGTTCAATTGATCCCTTTATCATTATGTAATGGCCTTCTTTGTCTCTTTTGATCTTTGTTGGTTTAAAGTCTGTTTTATCAGAGACTAGGATTGCAACCCCTGCCTTTTTCTGTTTTCCATTTGCTTGGTAGATCTTCCTCCATCCCCTTATTTTGAGTCTATGTGTGTCTCTGCACGTGAGATGGGTATCCTGAATATAGCAAATTGATGGGTCTTGACTCTTTATCTAATTTGCCAGCCTGTGTCTTTTAATTGGAACATTTAGCCCATTTACATTTAAGGTTAATATTGTTATGTGTGAACTTGATCCTGTCATTATGATATTAGCTGGTTATTTTGCTTGTTAGTTGATGCAGTTATCGATGGTCTTTACATTTTGGCATGTTTTTGCAGTGGCTGGTACTGGTTGTTCCTTTCCATGTTTAGTGCTTCCTTCAGGAGCTCTTGTAGGGGAGGCCTGGTGGTGACAAAATCTCTCAGCATTTGCTTGTCTGTAAAGGATTTATTTCTCCTTCACTTATGAAACTTAGTTTGGCTGGATATGAAATTCTAGGTTGAAAATTCTTTCTTTAAGAATGTTGAATATTCGCCCCCACTCTCTTCTGTCTTAGTAGAGTTTCTGCCAAGAGATCTGCTGTTAGTCTGATGGGCTTCCCTTTGTGGGTAACCCGACCTTTCTCTCTGGCTGCCCTTAACAGTTTTTCCTTCATTTCAACTTTGGTGAATCTGACAATTATGTGTCTTGGAGTTGCTCTTCTTGAGTAGTATCTTTGTGGCATTCTCTGTATTTCCTGAATTTCAATGTTGGCCTGCCTTGATAGGTTGGGGAAGTTCTCCTGGATAATATCCTACGGAGTGTTTTCCAACTTGGTTCCATTCTCCTCGTCACTTTCAGGTACACCAATCAGACGTAGATTTGGTCTTTTCACATAGTCCCATATTTCTTGGAGGCTTCGTTCATTTCTTTTTACTCTTTTTTCTCTAAACTTGTCTTCTCACTTCATTTCATTCATTTGATTTTCAATCACAGATACCCTTTCTTCCAGTTGATCGAATCGGTTACTGAAGCTTGTGCATTTGTCACATAGTTCTCGTCTCATGGTTTTCATCTCTATGAGGTCGTTTAAGGACTTCTCTGCATTGGTTATTCTAGTTAGCCATTCGCTGTGCAAAGAAACTAAAAACCTTGAAAAAAGATTTGACAAATGGCTAACTAGAATACTCAATTTTTAATAATTTAAAATTTCCCTTTTGATTTATTCCTTAATGCACAAAGGATTTACACATGTGTTTTTTGGTTTCCAAATATTTGGGGGGAGTTTCTAGATATCTTTTTGTTATTCTTTTCTGATTAAATTCCATCGTGGTCACAGAACAAACTTCACATGCCTTTAATCCTTTTAAATTTATGGAGACGTGTTTTGAGTCCCAGAATATGACCCACTTTGGTAAGTACTACATAAGCACTTGAAAAGAACGTATATTCTGTTGTTGGCTGAAGTGTCCTATAAATATCAACTAGGTTAAGCTGTATGAGTGTTGTTCAAGTCTTCTAATATCTTTTCTGATCTTCCGTCTATAGGTTCCGTCATGTATTGAGAAGGAGTACTAAAATATCTGGCTACCATTGTAGGCTTGTCTGTCAGTTATTGTAATCCTATCAGTTTCTGCCTCATGCAGTCTGAAATCCTATTAGATGCATACACATTTAGGATTTTAATTTTTTCTGGTAGTAGTTATTCCTTTATCACTATGAAGTCACCTTTTAATTCCTGGAAATATTTTTTGTTCTGAAATCTACTTTGTCTTATATTCACAAAGTCACTCCATCTTTTGTTTTTTTGTTTTTGTTTTTTTCTGCCTCAGCCTCCAGAGTAGCATGGATTACAGGTGTGCACCACCATACCCAGCTCAGTTTTTTGTATTTTTAATAGAGACAGGGTTTCACAATGTTGGCCAAGGTGGTCTTGAACTCCTGACCTCAAATGATCCATCCGCCTTGGCCTCCCAAAATGCTGGGATCACAGGCGTGAGCCATCACGCGTGGCCACATTGGATATTTTCTATTGCTAACCCTTCAAGTTCACTAATCTCTTCTTCTGCAAGGTCTAATCTACCATTAATCTTTTCCAGTATAATTTTGATCTCAGACACTGTGGTCCTTATCTCTAAAAGTCCCATTTGGTCTTTTACAAAATATCTTCCATGTCTCTACTTAAGATGTTCAATCTTTCTTCTAACTTTTTGAACATTTGGAATACAGTTATAATAACTATTGCAATGTCCTTGTCTGGTAATTCTAACATCTTCTGGTTCAGCTTTTATTGTTATTTATTTTCATTGTGAGTTATATTTCGTTGCTTCTTTGCATAATTGAACATTTTTGATTGGATGCCAGACATTGTAAAATTTACCTTGTTAAATGCTGGATATTTTTGTGTTCCCATAAATAATCTTGAACTTTGTTCTAAGACACAGTTGAGTTACTTGGAAGTAGTTTAATCCTTTCAGGTTTTGCTTTTGAGATTTGTTAGATAGGAAAATCAGCATTTAGTCTAGGGTTCATTACTCCTTACTACTGAGTACTTCTGAGTACTCTATCCAAGGACCCCTGATACATGTTTTTTCTAGTCTGGCTGTTAGGAAATGATGTTATTCCCAGTTCTCTGAGTTCCCTTTGTTTTGGGTGGCTGTCTCCCCACCCTTGGGTAGTTTTCTCACCTGCATCTACTGATCGTTACTCTGCAGAATATTAAAGGGAAACTCTCTGCAGATCTCTGGAGTTCTCTGTCTGCAGCTGTCTCTTCTGTTACCCTGCTTTCTGAACTCTATTATCATCTTTCCAGACTCTTAGCTCTGTCTCTTCAATTTAAGAGTCAGCCAGCTCTTCCTTGGTTCTTCCTTCCTGTGCCATGGCCTAGAAACTCTCAAAGCAGTATGCTTAGCTCAGTTTGTTTTCCTTTCTTGGGGATTACTGTCTTTTGGTTCTGGATGTCCCCTGTCTTAAAAACCATTATTTCATATTTTTTATCTGTTTCTATAGTTGTTTTAGGAGAAATGGTAAATCTAGAACCTATTACTCCATCTTGGCTGAAAGTAAAAGCCATAGGTTTATTTTCTGTGCTACAATTACTCCAAACACTTTACAAACAATAACTTATCACAATGCAAACCACATAGTATCAACTTTGCTCTGTTATATATAATGGTTTGTAATACCCAATTACAAAGATGCCTCGATGAAGAATTACTAGTTCTTTGGTATTCCAATAAAAGATAAAATATTTGTGAGGTTATATGGAATCATTTTTTAAATGGAATTAGAATAGCATTCTAAAATGACACAATTCAGTTATAACGACCCTAAGTCACGAGGTAAGATCAAGTTCACCTGGCTTCTGTCAATGACTAGGAAATTGTTGCTAAATTCTTTATTATCTAGTAAGAAGACAAATATTTTCTATTCTGGCTTCTTACTAGTCCTGCATTTCCATGGAATGTTTTCAGGATTTTCTTATCTCCCATATAAGGTCTCAATTCTGGTTTGTTTTCTCCATTCTTAGTTTTCAAATTATTACTATGTCTCCTACCACATTGAGTCTCCTCAATTAGTCTATAGAAATTATTGAGTTAAAAATCATAATAGGTCTCATGTATAAGGAAACACTCAAAACTTGCTGGAACATTTAATGTTCTAGGTCACGGATGGTGTGTTCAATTCATAAAAAGTAGGAGATTTACAAGGGACGCCTCATTTTTCTAGTTCACTTATGGGTAACACATATTAATGTGCCTACACCAAGATAGAAGCTTGTGATGAAAGACACAAAGCCATAAATCCTTTAATGAAACATGAAATGAAAGAAAATAAAAAGAGAAATGAAAGTGAAGTGCAGTGGCAAGAGGAGTGGACCAGGGATGTTTGGGGCTTTTGGTTTAGCTCCAGCATTGACCAACTTTGTGGATCTGGACAAACTGCCTTTTTGGGGGCCTGCTTCCATGTTTGTAAAATGAAAAGCATGAACTAGAAGACAAATAGTGTTCTTCCAGATCTACAACTCCATGAGTCTATAAAAGAAATACACCTGATCGATCACAAAGAGTGGGATACTGTCATTTTAACTGAGAGAAGCTAGCTTTCTTTGACCTTCTAAAGACCATTTATGTGCCCAGTTATATTGTTGTTGATGTTGCATGGCTTAACAAAACTGCCCCTGCAGAGCTGGTTACAGGGAATGGGGTAGACAACAAATATACAAGGAAACCATAGGCTTCTGGGAGAGTAGAAACTAAGACCCCAACCCCTGCTCTTTCTGGGCTCTAAGATAGTTGAAGTTCTCAAGAGTAGACTCCACATTCTGCTAACAGGATAGGTTTAGAAAAACAAAGATGTAGCAATATAAGCCCTCCAAGTTGATGAAATAGGCTATGACAGTCACATTAACACAGGCATCTGCTTTTTGGGCTAAACTTACTAGAGAGTTTTGGAAAACACTGAAAAAGTATTAGTTTTGTTCATCAAATGGTATAATCTAAAATGTATCACTTTCACGAAGCTGTTGCTAGACTTTAACCTGTCTGAGGATTTTCTTGAATATATTACATTATTTCTGGATAATAATTCTTTATGCCATGTCAGTATTACTTTCTTCCCCTTGGCCTTTACCTACCCATCCTTGTTGGTTCCTCTTCAAACATAATGGAACATACCTTTCTGCTTTCTTTAAAAATTAGTCAGCCCTTCTCAACCTCCAATTATCCTGGGTGCTACTATGGGTTGAATGTTTGTCTCCTATGAAAATCATGTTGAAACTTAATCTCCAGTGTGGCAGTATTAAGACATAGGGCCTTTAAGAGATGATTGGGCCATGAGGGCTCTGCCCTCATGAATAGTTTAATCCACTCATGGATTAATGAATTAATGGGTTATTGAGGAGTACGTTAGTTATAATGAGAGTGGGTCTGTAATAAAAGTCCATTTGGCCATCTCTTGTGAGCTCCCTCACCATGTGATACCCTGTGCCACCTTGGGATTCTGCAGACAGTCCTCAACAGCAAGAAGGCCCTCACCAGATGCAGCCCCTAGACCTCGAACTTGCCAGCCTCTAGAACTGTAAGAAATAATTTTCTTTATACATTATTCAGTCTCAGGTATTCAGTTAAGAGTATCAGAAAACAGGCTAAGACAGGTGCTGTCCTATGAACTCCCTCCAATTTGTCTGCTTTTGACTGGCCAATGCCAAACTGAATTCTGCTTCTCCTGTTTCCACTAGGTGTTCTTTTTTCACTTGCCTTACTAATATTAATTAAACAACATTCCTCCACTCCTCCATGCAGCAAATCCTGAAATCTGCAGCAGGACCCATGGGATCTAAGAATGAAATGGTTTATAGTGAGTAACAGAACCCAGAATAGCATGGAGGAGTATGACAGCCAATCTTTACTCTAAGCATTAGACAACGTGTTAAAGTATGTAGACATTAGCTGAAATCAGATTGTAAGGAAGCTTTCCAAAGGTTCTGATTTGGGTTTTGGCTGGATCTCATTATTTTTGCAGGCCAAAAAAACCCAGCTGCACATGTACATACACATATACCCCAATCATCTCATCATATGGTTCAGCAGTAAAAGTTAATTACTATTATTTTATCATAGTATATTCATCCCCTTAAGAAGCTACACAGACCACAACTCTTATTACTCGAAGGTATAGTATTAATGAATACAGACTTACTCATTAACTCACTCATTCACTCTTCACTCATTATTGGGTCATATTCAGAAATGAAAATGTCTAATAGTTCTGCAGGTAAAAGTATAAATCAAAAAAGTAAAAAAAACAAACAAACAAACAAACAAACAAAAAACAAAAAAAACACCCAACCAAAAAAACCACAGTGGGATCTGAAAAGCTGCAATTCACAAAAAAGTAGAATGTTAAGATTTTCAGACAACCTGTCATGTCTTGAGTGCTTCAGATGAAAAGAAATGAATATGCCTTGCAGGTAATGAAAAAGACCAAATTATAAACCATTTCACTTGAAATTCAAACTACATTTCTCCCAGAAACAGTGCATTAAGTAAATACTTCTGTGAATCAAACACTAAATTATTTAGTAATTGCTGAGTAAATTTCTGCACTTATAAAACATGCTTTTAAAAAAAGTTATTTATTGTAAAACTGTAAGGGTTAGTTCTTATAAAAGAAAGTTATCAAGTCTTTAGACATTTTAGAGTGCATAGTGCTATAAAAATTACTTAGTTATTACTTTTGGATTGGAAACACTTTCTAATGCATCAAGACTAAAACTTCTTACTTTAAGTGAAAAGCAATCCAATTTCAGTATTTTCTAATGGAAAACTGCAGTGCTTGTCACTTAATGTCCCTAATGCCTTAGATAGCTAAAGTAAGGGCCCTGACATGGAGCAGCTAAAACGTTTTGTGTTCCTTATTTACTCAAACACTCCATCTGCCTGCACACTAGTTAGTGCCAAGGGAACTGAAATTTAAGGCTGTTGTTAGGAGGAAGCACTTGCAATTGTATCATCAAATTCTTAATAGCTCTGAATGGTTCTCGTAATTCAGTATAAACTTCCATTTTCCTTGACCTTCTAGGGGAAAGTTCAATTTACTGACAATGGTTTTTACTGCACTGTTGAAAAATATACCAAAAACTTTAAAAAGGAACGATCATAACAAGTCCCATTTTTTTGCTAATTTGTTATTATTGTTGCTTCTTTATTCTTTCAAATAGACCAAAATAAAAAATAACCCAAATTTCCAAAATATCTGGTAATAAAGTAGTAGCAATTACCAGCACTTTTCCTATATTTAAATGTAACTGACATGGGCCAGGCATTGTGGCTCATGCCTGTAATCCCAGCACTTTGAGAGGCCGAGATAGGCAGATTGCTTGAGGCCAGGAGTTGGAGACCAGCCTGGCCAACATGGTGAAATCCTGTCTGTACTAAAAATATAAAAATTAGCTGGGTGTGTTGGTGCAAGCCTGTAATCCCAGCTACTCAGGAGGCTGAGGCACAAGAATTGCTTAACCCAGGAGGCAAAGGTTGCAGTGAGCCAAGATTGTGCTACTGCACTCCAACCGGGGAGACAGAGTGAGACTCCGTCTCAAAAATAAATGAACAAATGAATGAATGAATGAATGTAACCAAAATGGAGAGTCACAGTCTGATACAGAAACTGAGGTGGAAGAAATACTAGAATGTTGGCAGCAGACTATAGGTATTGGTCCAAAGGTAGTAAAGAATTAAAGATATATAGCCACCAACCTAGAAACAGTAAGAAAGTTTAACAATATCAAGTGCATTGACGGTCAGATCAACTTCTTTGCAAAACAGTTTGGTATTATCTAGTAAAGTTGAAGATATGCATAGATTATGATCGAGTAATTCCATTCCTAGGTTACACCCTAGAGATACTCCTGCATATCTGTAACAAACTCTGTATAAAGAGTGTTCACAGAATTGTTGAGAATAACTCCCAATTGGAAACAACATCATGTCTATCAGTACCAGAATGCATAAATACACTGAGATATATTCATATATTCACATAATGGAATATAACAAAGCAAATTAGAGCCACATGCAGCAACGTGGAGGAGCTGTGCAAACCTAATGCTGAATACTGAGCTACAGAAACAAGACACAGGATAATAACATACAATCTGGTTTCATGTATGTCAAATTCAAAAATGTATAAAACGTAAACATCTAGGGATATATGCTGTTATGGACTGATATGGTTTGGATCTGTGTCCCTGCCCAAATCTCATGTTCAACAGTAATCCCCAATGTTGGAGGTGGGGCCTGGTGGGAGGTGACTGGATCATAGGGGAGGTTTCTCATGGTTTAACACCATCCCCCTTGGAGCTGTTGCCTCAACAGTGAGTTATCATGAGATGTCGCTGTTTAAAAAGTGTGTGGCACCTTCCCTCTCCTTCTCTCTCCCTTCCTCCTGCTTTGGCCACACGAAGACACCTGCTCCAGCTTTGCCTTCCATCACGATTCTAAGTTTCCTGAGGCCTCCCCACAAGCAGATACCACAATGCTTCCTGTACAGCCTGCAGAATCATGAATTAACCTCTTGTCTTTATAAATTACCCAGTCTCAGGTATTTCTTTATAGCAGTGTGAGAACTAACACATGGAGTAAATGTGTCCTCTCAAAATCCGTATGTGGAAATCCTAATCCCCAGTATAATGGTATTGGGAGGTGGGGCCTTTGGGAGTGATTGGGTTATAAGGGTAGAGCCCTCATGAATGGTATTAATACCCTTATAAGAGACCCCTCTTACTCTCTTTCTGCCATGTGAGGACACAAGAATATGGCTGTAACTTCCAGAACTGTGAGAAATAAATGTTTGTTGTTTGAGCCACCCAGCTTATGGTACTTTGTTATGGCAGCCTGAACTGAGACACATACAAAGGTGGCAAAACTATAAAGACTCAGAATAGAGGTTCCATTTAGAGCGAGGCAGTGCTCACCAGAAAGGGGCACCATGAGGTTTTGGGGTGCTGTTGTATGTTCTATTTCTTGACATGAGTGACAGGTACACATATGCCCACTTTAAGTTATACATTTGTTTTCCCAGCTTCCCCAAATTAAAGGTTGTAGGAGAATGTTACCAACTCAAGTATTTATTGAGTACCTCCTTTAGGTTCTGTGACTTAATCGCAAAGGTTGTAGGGTACACTTTGGGCTTCAAATGAAAAAAAAAAATACACCCACACCTTAAATCCTCCAACTTATGGTCAGGAAGGTCCTTAAAGGTAATCAAATCTAACCAATTCCAAGTTGTATGTTTTCAGTAATAATCTACAAAAATGGGCCAAATACAGGGACGAGGCCTTTTGGGAGATGGTAAGAAATCTGAGCCCAGGCCTTTGCTTTGCAGTAAAACTTTTTTCAGAGATCTTGTGTTTTGTCTTCTCTCTTGTTAAAACCAAATCACTTCATGCACTTCCATTTCCTTATCTATGCAAGGAGGAAATAAACTAGGTGACTTTTTAGTTCTAGTTTCTATGGTTCTATGAAAGTACAGGAACTTTAGGAAAATCTTGAAACATGAGTTTTTCTAACTGTGGTTCCTGAGAAGACTTTTTAAGGAAGCTAGAGATGCTCAAAAGAACACAACTGGCTGGAAAGGAAAAATGCCATCACATAACTTTTGAGAGAGATGAAGAAGAGGGAAGACCCATCCAATAACAGTGTGAACTTTCTCCCTTATAAACAGAGTCAACCCGAAGGATGAATCAAAGGACAACTTTCATACATTAATGGAACACAGTGCCCAACAGTACTGAGCAGTAGTTCAGCATTTTCTTCCCATGTCCAAAACAGTCTCTGGTGTGCAGATCAGGGGCTCCCTCAAAAGCCATCTTAGATATGTGGCTCTGGAATAAAGTGGGGTGTCCATCCTCTCCTCTTGTCTCCACCCAGCCATGTCAGATAAGACTGTTTAGGGGGCCAGAGAGAAGGGATTACAACTGGGATTTAACAAAAGCATAGTGCATAAACTGTCATCTCAAAAAGGAGATGAAATCAGCGGGTGAAAGGGAACCCATGTCAGGCCATCCAAGACGCATGACGATGTTAGTGGTGGTTAGTGGTGGTGGGGCAGTGGGTGTGTGGACTAGGGAGAAAATGTGCAACTAGCCATGGGCAGATTTGGATATGCAGCTTTGTGATCAATGCACTGGTCTTTTTTATATGTTGATGCTTGCTTTTGCTTCTTTTGTGTAACCCCACAGTTAAGAGTATAGCCAAAGCCTCCATCTATTCTTCTGGGATAGGTCATTTTCTACTCTTGGCAAACCTTCTTTTCTCTATATTGTCACTTCCAGTTTGTCTCTGGTATTACTTCTTTGTGTCTATGTTCTCCATTTATATTCATTTCTCATACATCAATCTCTGCTTCCTATTAGCATTTGCTTTGTGCCTATTAGGAGTTAGACGACAGAGAAAAGTCATTTCTTTTTTGCATTTCTCTTTATCAGGGCATCTATATGAAATATTCTCTCCCAGTGTCCCTTTCCCTCCCCTTGTAGCCAGAGAAGTATTACCCTAGAGCTTCAAGCTGCTAATGTGAGAAGAAATTGTGAACAGTGATTAGGAGGCTAAATGAGGGTGGTGGAACCTATTTACTTCATTAAGGTTCCTTCAGGGAAGATACGAGGATGGGAAACTGAGAGATAAGGGTTAATACTAAAAGAATAACAGATCCATTTGACTCAGAGCAATCTTCAGTCTGCCTGGATTCTATGAGACACCCTTCTCCATGGGGAAATCATTACAGAGAAATGACATGCAAAGTGCGCCATAAAGCATCTGAGTCAAACCAGAGGGAGGATGACTCAACGGATCATTTTACATTTTAATAGAAGGCACTGCAGATTTGTACCTAGTGCACAGTTCAACGCAGGGCTCACAACTCCTCCCCAAAACCTCTTCATCGGGTGGGAGGGGAGTTCCCAGAACCTGACAGAAATTATTCTGTCTTAGAAAAAAACCAAGTCAAAACTCACAACAGAGAATCAAGACTAAGAAAAGACAACAGATAGTCAAATGCAGAAAAGAGGGGAGACTGCAAGTCTAATTTCAACTTCAGCATTTCTGTCAAACATAAGACACAGCCTGAAAATTGAGCTCAGTAATTAGTGGACTTCAAATGTCATAAAGGGGTGGGGGAGATGGAAGGAGGAATGGAGGGAGACAGAGGAAAGAGGAGGGAGACAGAGGAGGGAGACATCGAAGTGCTATAATTAAATAATTGTGTTCCTTAAATTAGTTTTGCAAGATTTTCCCATGATAATTACTGTCAGAAGTTTGCCCACCAGGTCAGTGACAATGCTGGGCTTGAGTTTCCATGTGAAGTCAAGAAACAATTGTTCTTGACTTCAAGAAACAATTGTTCTTGACATGCCATTGTTCCTAGTATGTATCCCAGGCCAGGTATTGCTTATAGATGCTAATATGTATAACCCTCCAAAGTTAGATTCATCTGACCAGGAATTATGATGTTAAGAGACGGGATTGCCAAATCTAACTCCTTCTTGGGATGGGGGTGGGGGTTACCCCCAGACACACTTTTGTCTGCTTATACATAAAGAATATCTATAGTTTCACAGCTGCTCATCTGCCTCATCTCTACTGATGCCTGCCCCAGCTCCTGAGAGGGCACACGGTTTACAGGTAGGAAAGGAAACAGAAGTGAATACTGAGGCTTGGCAGAAATACAGCTTTCACAGAAAAGGTTCTTAATAAAAGGAAACTTGCTTCTTTCACGCATTGGGGTCTTTTGGACAACATGATTCTTTTCTGAAACATCATCTCTACAGGGATGCAGGCTAGAACGAATAACATTTAGATTGCAAGTTGGTTCACCTGATAACTAAGAAAACTGCAACTCAACACCAAAGGCAGGCAGCATCTAATGGGGAGGAAATCATCTAGCTTGAGGGTCATTCAGGTAGTGGTTTGAGAAAGGTATGATTTCCACTGGAGCCTAGGCACTCCTGAAACCCACTCCTGTTTTTCCATTTAAAAACGATTAAAACCATGAGGCTAAGACCACTGGTCGGCAGTCTGTTAAGTCCCGTATCAAGTAATAAAAGCATCTGAACCACCTGTCACCAGGCAGGAGGTCAAATGGAACTGGAATGTTAACACGCAGGTGAAATGCCCTCCAGAGAACATGGGGAAAAGGCAGTGAAAAGGAATGGGAGAAAAAGAATGTGCTTGGAGATTTCCACGTCCCTGTCCTGTCCTTGGCAGCTTCTCAGAATGATGATTATTGTCACCAAAAGGTAGTGACACACATGCTACGTGACACTTAGTATACTGTTTAAGATACAGACGGTCTTATATGCCTATACCACTGTCACTCACACGCGATTTCACCTCACAGAACACGCTTCGGATAAAGCCAAGTATATTAAGGAAGAGATTATGTTTTTAATTCATTCATTATAAAAAGTCAGAATTGTGCTGCCATGCGGGCAGACAATACTCCCTCTCCAAATGGCAAGGAATGGGTGCCACGAGGGCCCATTGGCCAGGTGGTACCAGGGAGACACAGTGTTTCGTGCTTTCTTGACTCTAAAATGCACCCATTTTCCATTTCTCCTTCCATCCTAATATAGAGGGGCTCCATTTGAATCCCTGCTTTCCTGCTTCCTAGCTGCATGGCCTTGGTTTTGGGCTCATTGTTAGACTGTGTAATCCTTGGTCTTTCTATGTACAAAATAGTTATGTGAGGATTAAATGAGATGAAGCAATAAAGTATTTAGGATGGTCCTTGTTTTACAGTAAACACTCCACAAATAAAAGGAAAAGAAAGTTAATTTCTTTGCATATTATATACATTTGTAATTCTACATATACCGAGAATTTCTTTTTTTTTTTTTTTTTTTTTTTA
>NC_045438.1:82285160-82295509 GCF_002776525.5 Piliocolobus tephrosceles | reverse complement strand
TTTTTAGTAGAGACGGGGTTTCACCGTGTTAGCCAGGATGGTCTCGATCTCCTGACCTCGTGATCCGCCCGTCTCGGCCTCCCAAAGTGCTGGGATTACAGGCTTGAGCCACCGCGCCCAGCGAGAATTTCTTACACTGAGGCAAATCTGGACTGCGTGAAGAATAATGTATATTTTTGTTTGCCAGATTCTCCTGCTTAAACCTGGGGAATGGCCAATTTGCTTACTTTCCATCCAAGACCTGCAAGAGAATGATGGGATAGGTATGCATTCTGGTACTTGCTGGCAACTTTGGCCGTGACACTACATAGACTTCCTTCTGCAACATCCCTTAATGACCATGAAGGTCAAATAAGGCAACAGATCTGAGACCTCCCTGAGAAGTGCAGAGTACTCTGCTCGCATCAGGAATTATCCTCACCACTATTTGACTAATCCTACACATAATTATATAAAGAATGTCTGCTCTTATGGGCACTTAGCCCTGATATAGTTCACTCTCATGCCAAAAGAAGGCATCTGGCAGATGGGGGACTTGTATTGATTCTCATCTGATAACATTTCCTAAAAGATTCCATCCCTTCAGATTTGTTAAAAGTGCATGCTTTGAATATTCTACCCTCCCATTATGGGCTTTTCCTGTTTTCTCTCTCTGCTACCTTTTGCATGTATATTCTGCCCAAATCAGAATCCTCTTTCATCTTGAGGGGCAGGAACCTGCAGTGGTGACAGGTCAGGCTCTGGGGTCAGCCTGCCTGCATCTGAACTATGACCACAATGCTACCTCAGACAAACCAGGTGAGCTCTCTGTAAAAATTTCTCATCTGTAATCCAGTGGTCACGAGGAGTAAGCAACTTAAAACACAAACTTGGGAAACAGAACGACTCCTGGAGAATAGGGAGAATAGATACTGCATACAAAGATGGTCTACAGAGGCAAGGCAGTGCAGTGGTTGTGGATGGAGGCTCTGGTGCCAACCTGCCTGGCTTTGAATTCTGACTCTGTCATTCACTAGCTGCAAAAGCTCACACAAGACACTTAACTTTTCTGTGCCTCACTTTCCTGATCTGTACTAAAAGGACCTGATAAAGGGCATCTATCTCATAGAACTGTGAGGATGAAAACATTTCATGTTTGCTTGTTCATCAATTCACCAATTTAACATATAGTAACTGGTCCATCAAATTAGCTCCTCTTTTCCAACCATGCCAATTTTCCCCATTCACATTTCATTTCCAGTTTGACAATGGCTTGCCTTTTCTTTACGTAAGTATTTCCTGCTTTTGGCCCTGCCTACCTAACACCCAGACTCTCCCAGCCTGCTTCCTATCTCTGGAAATAACAGTTCCCTAACTGCATAGATTTAGGGTAACTACAGCGGGTTCAGCGATCTGCATTTTAACCCCATGACAGCTGATTTAAAACAGCCCTACAAACTAGGACTCCCTGCACTGCCATTCCGAGAGCGAGGGCACTAGGGCAGCTTATTTAAGTTCTCGGAGTCTCCTTACGTGTGAAATGAAGATAAAAACTGTCTCCCGAGAGATTGTTAGGAGATTTAAATGTGATGGCTCAATCCCTGGCTTCCTCAGGTCTCTGTGCAGACATCATATTCTCAGTGAGGCCTCCCTAACCACCCTGCTCTATTTAAACCACAACCCCAGCCTCCCGCCTGCACTCTCCATCCTCTCTCCCTGTTTATGTTTCTTTATAACGTTTTCACATCTCACACACACTATACTTTACTCATATTTTGTTAATGACCTATTTTTCTATTGAGGGCAGGAATTTTTATCTGTTTTGCTCACCACTGAAGCCCCAGAACTTCAAAATGCTATGCACATAGGAAGCACTCAATACATACTTAATAAGAAAGTAACTAAAAAAGACTTTCCCTAGATCCCAACAGGTCCATATGTCACTTCTGTTTCTGCTGAGTTCTCCTTCCAGCCTGTTTCTTCACACATCTCCCTATGCTCTCCAGAGCTGCCTGTCTTTTCTGGGCCTCAAGGTCGCCTTGCCTATCCATTTATCCACAGAAAACTCAGTCCATTCTGAGCAATGCGAGTGTTAGAGAAAACTAACAATGATATAACCTCCAAGACACATAGCCAAGATAATGGGATGGTACAAAAGCAAAAGAAAGGCTTAGATTGACACAGTGAAGGAAAAGTTCCCATTTGCAGAGATGCTGAGTAGAAGGTCTTGAGTGTGCTTTATTTCTGAAGCTCTGTGTGCTCAAATACTCACGAACCTGGAAACACATACCTTGCTCACTGGCTCTATACAATGTGGATCCTTGCAGAATAGAATTAGGCTGTTCTCTCCCAGTAAAAGCTTGTGTGCTCCTGCTTCTGAGAGATGGCTCTGATCCCACCCCCTTATGTCCACGGCCTCTTGTCTCAAACTGCCAAACAGAGGACCAATTATGCCCTTCCTTTCTGCAGCCCTCAGGAAACAGCCAGCACACAGGACCCTCAACGGCACCTTCAGGATGATGCTTTCAGAATGTGACAGAGACCACAGCCCAGGCCTCTGCTACCCTGGGAGGAGACGTGGCTCTGGAAGGCCTGGATTTGAGAGAAGATGGTAAGAGGAAGGTTTCTGATTTTCGAATGAAAATCAGACCAGCAGGAAGGCCACAGAGCAACGTTTCCTTACGTACAGGAATGTGCTTTATTTAGTTCTACTCACAGTGGTCTGATGACAAAGTCCTCTTTAATAACTTACAATTTGGAATTGTAAGACATTGGAGCCAACGCAACTAAAGTAAAAACAAACCACTCATGATCTTCCTGGGAAAGTGGAAGCGCATTTGTATAGGAACAGTCTTCTGTGGATGGTTTTCTGAGCAGCTTAGCAAAGAACTGATTAAATAACAGCATATGTGTTGTTAAATTCCCTATTACAATGCTTTCAAAATTCTTCAAAAGAAAAAGATGCTCACCTGTTAAAAAAAATTGTATGTTTCTAAAGGAGACACTTGAAAACCAGAAAGGAGCATCACCATCTTAAAAAAAAAATCAAAATGGCACAGCAGAAGTTCACATAAAATGCCCGACAATGTTTCTTTTCAATAGAACTCAAGCTGACTGAAAGACATTCTTGGATTCAGAGCTTTTACTGGTTACCTAGGTTGCAAATGATACCAAAAGAGACATCAGGAATTCTTAGTTAGAATGCCAGTCAACGAAAAGTTCATAATCCTTTCAGATTTTAAATCCTGTGTGTCTGTGAGGAGGATGACCATTTAGTATCTTAGACAATTGGAAAAGATTAGACCAGACTTTGTATAAAGTTGTGCTACACCCTGGGTTACACTCATCAAAGGCTGACGGAAATGGCTGTTATTCTTTTTGAAACTGTAGTTATATGGAGACTGCTGGTTGTTTAATTAGAATGGAAACTGATACACAGAGAAGCATACCAACTGTATCTAGTGTATTAGCCTGATATTAACAACTAGCATCTGATTACTTACAATTGACCATGTTTGAAATCTATTAAAATCTCTTAATTACTGTTATGTGCTCATAGTCACTGCTTTCTCTTAAGGCAACATGAAATGCTTAATGATTAATATACCAATTTCAAAAGCTTTCTTGTGCAGACTGGACTAGACTCTGTAGTCTTTACAGAGTGATCATTACTTAATGAACCCAGCACACTGTACATTTCCCAGCCACCTGAAACTCCCAAGTATTGTGTGAGTTTTTGGCCAATTAATTATCAATTACAACATCATAAAACATTAGCACAAAAATAGGAATAATGAAATTTAATTATACATTATTCTTCTGAGTTGCTGAAAATACTATACAAGACTGATTCTGATTAATAATTCATTCAGCAATAAAGTATCAGGAAAGGTAATTATGCAGTGCCACAATTCTCACACTGATTTCTATAATTACAGATTACAACAGTGTTAGCAATTTAAAAGGTTAGAGAGCTGTGGTAATTTGCTATGTCATCCTCAGCTATATTAATGTCTCTCTTTGAGCACCAAAGATAATTGAAAATATAATAATGGACCAAATCAGATGGCTTGCCCATGCTCTCTTCACCTAAAACATCTCCAACCTGAGAACATTAGTAAAGTCCTTGATAATTAGCCTCTTACATTATTCAACTAGTCCTACTAGACACATTTGGTTTACAGCTAATCAAAGAAAGACGATATGTAGGAATACATCCCAAAATATACAAACATAGAAACATAACCTATAGAAAAGTTACAGCGATACAATCACATTTGGTATGTAACATATCTGACTATGAATACACATATGTGTATGCCTGTCTAATTACCCCTTAGATAATTAAACACCAAGCCAAGGGACACACATAATGTAAATCTCTGTCTTTGGCAACACAGTTGAGTAAATAGCAAATGAAAAAATACAAAGTTTATCTAATTACCCTCTCTGGGTTGTTTACATATTGTGACACACCAAACTACTCTTGCCTTTAAGTTCTATTACATCCTGAGAATGAAAATACACTCATCTGCTAGAAATACTCACTCTGCTCTGCTTGCATTCCATGGGAAAAAACCTGGCTAGAAATTTATGGCCTTTTCCCATAACCAGTATTTAAATGAGAATTTTCACCTGGGGATGAGCCCAAGTGAACTAAACATACAGTTCCACAGATAGAAAAATCACTTTCTTCTCTGCTCTTTCTTCTCGCTATTTTTAGAGAAGAGATTTGTAAGACATCTTGGCTTTACTCTCTTGAATGCCTTAAGTATCTGACTAACTTCATGTTCAACTAATATGGAGAAACAGATGGAAAATTCACTGGGACTAAAATCTTAGGCATTATTTAAATGAGCTCCTTGCAGAGTCTTTTGTGTGTCTTGTTGGGACAGGGGGTTCCTCATTCTGGAGTACGCCAGGGTCTGAATTCAAGATTTCACTACAGCTGGCCCCAAGAAGATGATAAAGAAAGACAGGGTGAAAAGACAGTTTCATTCCAGTGGTAGGAAGAACTTGTAGATCATCTGATTGAATATGCTCTTTTAAAAATTGTAGAAATTTAGGCTCAAAGATATAAAACAATTTACTCAAGGTCGCAGAACCATTTAGTAACAATAACAGAAGAAAAACTCAAGCATGGCTGATTCCCAGGTTTCCACTATATTTTATTAAAGAAAATACCCAAGGACGAGGGGCATGATGAGTAGCATATGGAGATAATTTTTGTTCCAAAATTAAGCCCATTTACTTATATTTCATCTCTACGAGGGGATTATGTATAAGATTGGGGGTGGGTAGAGGAAGAGTCATTCTAAGAGAACACTATAGAATTGTAGCTCTTCATGTATTTCCTTAAATGAAAATAAAACGGGTTTCCTTTGAGTCACGAAAGTAATTATAAAACAGGGCATTGCTTCTAATCAGCTTTTTTTTTTTCCTGGGCTGCATGCAGGCAGTTGGCACAAGGTCATACGGTAGGACACCACACTAGATATAAATTTCCTTCACCTTTTTTTCACCTACTTCCTTTCACATTCCCAGCAGGACAGTAAAACAGGTTCCCTGCATATCCCTGCAGATTTGCTCTTGATTTCAGGAGGAGACCCCTGGCAGGTGATATTGTTCCCTTGTTAAAGTAGCAGACATTCAAGCTTATAACAAGGGATAAAAATGGCAAGTGGACTTTGGTCCCACATTTGCAAGGTCCTGTATGATTTTGTACTTTGAACTATTTCTAACATTTTATTATAAAAAATTTCAAATTTACAGAAATGTTTAAAGAACTTTACAGTGAATACCTACATACCTATCGTTTAGATTCTACGATTAACATTTTATTATGCTTATTTCATTACACATCTATCCATCTATATCCATCTGATTTTTTTCAAAGCATATCAAAGTAAACTGCAGAAATCAGCACACTTTCCCCCAAAACACTTCGGCAGGATATTACTTGCTAGAGTTTAAGATTAGTTTACAGTTTTTTTCTTTTGAAGCAAAATTTACATACAACGAAATGTACAAATCTTAAGTGTACATTCACTGAGTTTTGACAAATACATATACCTGTGTAAACCAAACCTTATCAATCTAGAGACTATAATCATCACCCCAGAAAGATCCCTCATATTCCATCCTAGTCATTCCCCTCCTCCAAAGGCAATCAGCGCTCAAGTTTTTCTAACAGACTAATTCTGCCTGCCCTAAAACAGCTGAATTTTGAAACTTAAAGTAGCTAAGTGTTGTTCTATTTTTCTTCTTCCAGTCAACACACACTGAGCACCTAAAACGAGACACACACTTAAAGCCAGTGACAACAAAATAATTACTCCATTAAATTAGGAAAATAACTTCCATGGTGGTGAGAACTATGGGATTCATTATACTTCAAGGGCAATTTAGATGCACAACCAAAAGGGAAGACATATACCACACCCTGTGGCTGTTACTCATTTGGAAACTTGCTGACTCTTCAACAGTAAAATAAAATCCATACCCATGTCCAGTGAAAAATGGGGCTATGCAAGATCCTTGGATGAAATGTGAAAAATGACTTTTTTAAAAAAGTCCATCTTCAAACCAATATTATCGCTTTATGATGAAGATGAACTATTATAACATGCCAAGCCTGCAACCTATAAAGACACAGCCCCGAGTTTTACAGAACTATAAAATCATGAAGGAGGCTAGCAAAGGAGCAGAAAGGCTCTTCATTTAATTTTCTTTTAACTATAGTAGTCAGTGGATTAGGCCCTCATTTTCCGGCGCTGAATTATTGTCAAGGTGATAACACTCTTGGTGGAAACAGCATTGGATTACCTACCTCTCTCTGCAAGAGCTCAACAGCACATTATCAGTCACTAACACTGGATTAAAAGGTCCTCCTTCAGCAACTCTTATACTCCTTTAAAAGTTAATTAACCCTTGTTGTGGATTTAATCACAATATTCTCCCTCCCTCCAAAAGAAATTTGAGGCCCTAACCTCCTGTAGCTCAGAATGTGGCCTCATTTGGAAATAAGATCATTGCAGATGTAATTAGTTAAGATGGGGTCACACTGGAGTAGGGTAGGCCTCTCACCCAATATGATGGGTGTCCTTTTAAAATGAGCTCCATATGGACACAGAGACACAGGGAGAACACCATGTGAAGATGGAGGCAGAGGTGAGAGTGATGTGGCTACAAGCCAAGGAATGCCAAGATGAATGGACAGCACCAGAAGCTAGGAAGAGGGAAGGAAGGATTCTTCCCTATAGGTTTCAGAGGGAACATGACCCTGCCAACATTCTGACTTTGGACTTCTAACCTCTAGAACTGTGAGGCAATACATTTCTGTTGTAAGGCATCCAGTCTGTGGTACTTTGTTACGGCAGCCTTAGGAAACTAGAATAACCTTAAAGAAGATTTTTCCCTTTCTAGTAACTGCTTTAAACAAAAGTGTCATTTACATGCAGAAAAGTATACCAATCATAAAGGCACAGATCAATGATTTTCTTCCAAGTAAACATATTCATGTAACCACCAGCCAGATGAAGACTATTACCAGCACCCCAGAATTCTCCTTCATGCCCCATCCAAGTCATTATTTCCACCAACAGAACTGCTAATCCTAACTTCCTTCACCTTAGTTTTGTCTCTTTTTGAACTTTAAAGAAATAACATAAATTTTTTTGTGTGTCTGGCTTCCTGTGCTCAACATGTTTGTGAGGTTCATCCATGTTGCTGTGTATAAGAGTGGTTTCTTCTAAAGACAGTTTGAAAAATATTAAGTTTTTGTTTTGTTTTGCTTTGGTTGGTTCAAATTTCCTAAAAGGAATAAAATGGTGAACACTCAAAAGTCTCCAAAAATCTCCCCATTCCAGCTTCCCAGCCACCCAGTTCCATTTTCTAGAGGCCACAAGTGTCTCTTGTGTATCCTTCCAAAGAGAACTGATGCCTATTTAAGCAAAGATATATACATTTACAGATAGATCTTTGTACTTTTACACGAAAGTTTGCAATATGGGCCAGGCGTGGTGGCTTACACCTGTAATCTCAGCACTTTGGGAGGCTGAGGTGGGCCGATCACCTGAGGTCAGGAGTTCAAGATCAGTCTGGCCAATATGGTGAAACCCTGTCTCTACCAAAAATACAAAAAATTAGCTGGGTGTGGTGGTGGACGCCTGTAATCCCAGCTACTCGGGAGGCTGAGGCAGGAGAATCACTTGAACCCGGGAGGCGGAGGTTGCAGTGAGCTGAGATTGCGCCATTGCACACCAGCCTGGGCAACAAGAGTGAAACTCCGTCTCTTAGAAAAAAAAAAAAGTTTACATACTAAGCCATGATCTGCACCCTGCTTTCACTTAAAAATATAGTTTCTTCATTCTTGTTTTATGGTTTGATAATATTTGACTAGAAGGGCATAGTACAATTTATATAACCAATTCTCTATTGACGGCTATCGGGTTGTGTTATTATAAACAAGGTTGTAACACGTAATCTTATAATTTTGTACACATATCCATACATTCTCCCAAATGTGAAATTACTGGATCAAAGGATATAAGCTTTGCAGTTTTGATACTGCCAAAGTGTCCTCCATTGGGACGGTACCAATTTATACTCCTGCCAGCAACGTGCAAGAGTATTTCTTCTTTTCTTTTTTCTTTTTTTTTTTTTTTTTTTTGAGATGGAGTCTCACTCTGTTGCCCAAGCTGGAATCTGGAATGCAGAGGTGCGATCTCGGTTCACTGCAACCTCTGCCTCCTGGGTTCAAGCGATTCTCCAGCCTCAGCCTCCTGAGTAGTTGGGACCATAGGTGCGTATCACCACGCCCGGTTAATTTTTTGTTTTTTTAGTAGAGACAGGGTTTCACTGTGTTAGCCAGGATGGTCTCTATCTCCTGACTTCGTGATCCACCCACCTTGGCCTCCCCAAATGCTGGGATTACAGGTGTAAGTCACTGCGCCCAGCCAAGAGTAATTCTTTATCCATAGTCTTGCTAATAGATTGTGTTATCAAACTGCAAAGCAAAACAAAACAAAAAAAAAAAACCCCTGCCTGTTTAGCAAGTAAAAAACAGCGTTTTATTATCGTTTTAATTTTCATTAATTTTTAATAAATGACATTGGATATATTTTATGTTTATGAACAGCTATTTATATTTCCACATCTGTAAATTGTTAATAGTCTTACCATTCTTTTAATTTTTTTCCTATTGCATTGTTGGTCTTTTTCTGCCTTGTAGAAGCTCTTTAAATATTAGGGAAATCAGTTCTATCTCTAGATGAGTTGCAAAAATATTTCCTTCTGTGTCACTTTTTTTTTTTTTTTTTTTTTGCCTTGGTTTATGGTGGTATTTGCTGCTCAGAATTTTTTGATTTTTGTGTCATTGAATTCATTTTACGACTTTCCCTTTGTGGTTTCTGGATTTTTGTCATACTTTGAAAGGCCTTCACAACTTATAAACAATTTTCCCCTGAATCCTTTTAGTACTTTTAAGGATAAATTTTTTTCGAAGTAAGTTTTGGAACCATTTAGAATTTATCTTGGTGTAAATATGAACCACCAAACTTTCTTTTTCCTAGAAGGTTATTTAATCGTCCCAGCACCATTTATTGAACACCCATTTTTATTACACTGATTTGAGATGCTTCCTTAATGTAAACTAACATTTCAAATGTATTTGAAATTATTTCTGGACTCTATAAGGTGCCACTGACTTGCCTATTAATGCCAATTCAAATATATGAGTATGTTTGTAGTATCTTTTAATATCTAAAGAGCAATTTTCTCTCTTCCTATTCTAGGCTATTTTTTGATTAATTTTTTTTGCATGAACTTCAGCATCAGCTTGTTTGGTTACAAAATATTCTGTTGGTATTTTCACTGGGTTCATGTTAAATTTGGGATGTTGAGGTTTTCTGTCCACGGACATGGATTGTCTTTCCATTCATTCCCATCTTTGTTTTTTCTCTTCATCTCAGGAGGATTTTTTTTTAATACTTTAAGTTCTACGGTACATGTGCATAACGTGCAGGTTTGTTACATATGTATACATGTGCCATGTTGGTGTGCTGCACCTATCAACACGTCAGCACCCATCAATTCATCATTTATATCAGGTATAACTCCCCAATGCAATCCCTCCCCCCTCCCCCCTCCCCATGATAGGCCCCAGTGTGTGATGTTCCCCTTCCCGAGTCCAAGTGATCTCATTGTTCAGTTCCCACCTACGAGTGAGAACATGCGGTGTTTGGTTTTCTCTTCTTGTGATAGTTTGCTAAGAATGATGGTGTCCAGCTGCATCCATGTCCCTACAAAGGACGCAAACTCATCCTTTTTTATGGCTGCATAGTATTCCATGGTGTATATGTGCCACATTT
>NC_045438.1:82284605-82285060 GCF_002776525.5 Piliocolobus tephrosceles | reverse complement strand
GTTCCCCTTCCCGAGTCCAAGTGATCTCATTGTTCAGTTCCCACCTATGAGTGAGAACATGCGGTGTTTGGTTTTCTGCTCTTGTGACAGTTTGCTAAGAATGATGGTTCCCAGCTGCATCCATGTCTGTACAAAGGATGCAAACTCATCCTTTTTTATGGCTGTATAGTATTCCATGGTGTATATGTGTCACATTTTCTTAATCCAGTCTGTCACAGATGGACATTTGGGTTGATTCCAAGTCTTTGCTATTGTGAATAGTGCCACAATAAACATACGTGTGCATGTGTCTTTATAGCAGCATGATTTATAATCCTTTGGGTATATACCCAGTAGTGGGATGGCTGGGTCATATGGTACATCTAGTTCTAGATCCTTGAGGAATTGCCATACTCTTTTCCATAATGGTTGAACTAGTTTACAATCCCACCAACAGTGTAAAAGTGTTCCTGTTT